>NW_022748202.1:417298-450779 GCF_011630105.1 Anneissia japonica | reverse complement strand
TAAGTATATAGATACATGTTATATATAAGTTCATTAAGACATATACAAGTGGATGCATTCACAAAAGATATACAGAAAAAACATACCTCAGAGTATTTGACCAATAATATATCAAATTAATGCAAGAAACAATAACAGTAAAAACTACAAGAGTAATCATTCTACTTTTATGTGGGAGTGATGAACATAATATAGTATAGATGAAAAAAGAAGAAAATAATGATAATTTTATTTTGTATTTCTACTTATATCAATTTACTTAATATCGTTAAGTACATTAATATATTTTCTTCTAATTGGTACATGGCATCCTTAAATATTAAATTTACTTCACATTCGGGTAGATACTGCACAAGGGGCTTATCATAATAGTGCACGATTGTTATATACAAGACTACTATTAAAATTGTTAGCTACCATGCTAATTTATGTTAATATATTCACTCAATATTTTCAATATATATCAGTACATACAATTATGAAGGCTCACATAGATTTTGAGCCCAGTCTTTTTTCATTTAGTCTCATAGACAATCTTCCATTCAAAGACAATAAAACACCAGCCTCATTTTTTCAAAAGATTTTACATACATCACAATGCCAACAAACAGTTACCCACAAATGTCCATATAAACACAGATATCGGCAATTTCAATAAATCTATACCGATTGTTTTTTAATGATTTTTCAAGCAATATAAGAGTCACCTAATTAATCAAATAATTAATCTAATATTAATTACTTTATTGATTATTCTTCAAAGCTTTGATATATCTCTTAATACATAATAATTGAAATGCTCTTATAAAAAGAATATCATAGTAATTTTATCACAACTTATGATAATATATTTTCTAACAAGTAACTTATATCTAAATATAAATTCTTATGTCAATCAACTGTTATCGATGATTGGATATTTAAATATATTTTCAGTTTCATAATCAGCAATATTCATAAATTTCTTGTATCTTATGATAAAATTCTAGGTCATTTTTCTCATTTTACTGCAACATAATGCTTGTTATAGAGTAGTGTATCTCCAACAACAATGCAACTAAGTCTTGCATGATGATAGTAGTCCCACAACAAATGGCTGTTAAAACCTGCTAAAAGTCTATTATTTAAGAATTTAATTCTACTCTATAGAGTCATCATTTCAATAAAAAAAAACCTGATTTTGTGATATACCTAATATTAGTGATGCTAAAACATACAAAATTCAATATTTAAAATGCTCACTTTGTATATCTAAACCATGTTATTGTCTTATAAATTAAAAATTAGAATAAAATATAAATATTCCTCACCGAATTAAAAGATACATAAATAAAAAAAACCCTTTCTATATTCCTTGCATGTCCCATAAAATGGAAGGTAATCAATTTAAGGATATTTAAAGTAAAAATTCTGTAAAACTGCTTTGTATCTACCTGTATTGGAAGTAATTAAGTTAAAATTTTCTTAATCAAATATAAAAATTAAGCAATTCAAAATACTACAAATACCGAGAAAAAAGAGGATAAAGAAGTATTGCTACTGCTGATGCTTATATAATTCAAAGGCAATTTATTTTGTTCGATTTCTTGATTTAAGTTCCTCAAATCTGCAAAATGGGCAATTATAAATTAAGCCATATTTCCTATGATTTTGTAATTTTTACAGGAAACATTTCTTCATTTTTTATTATTATAAAACAATAATTTATCGCATGCTACTACCAGAAAACCAATACCAAAAGTAATAAACAAAAAAGGAATGTTATTTTATTTAATGCTAAAAATCAGTAGTCAAAAGTTCACTTGATATCTATTAGTATAGTTTTTTGAACACACATGATTTTTCATTATAATATATTTGATCCACTGTTACAACCATTAACATATTTTGTTATAAAAATCTTCTCTGGAACCACCTTTGTTCTTAATCAATTTTTAAATATCTACTGATCACACAATTGTATTTTCCATTCATAAACTCTGAAGCGAATATATTGGTAGCTTCCAATACACTTTAATGCTGAGAGAAAATGTTCCAAAATTCCTTAACAATAACTATACATGATATCATATTTACCAGCTTTCATCATTTACATTCAGCAGCAACAGCAGAATGTAGTAAATTGACATTAATACATGTAGAACTAAATCTATATAGTACAACCACACAAGTTACTTTAACTTATTTTCATTACATGTTTTTTTTTTTTTAAATTGAACATAATTCATATGTCTATGTTTCTTTACCTCTTCATACCTATTATCACTTTGAACATGTTCTTAACATCACACACATATTAGTTCCTGTACAAACTGTGGGATATATATAGAATAAGATGACTGAGCAGGGAACAGTCACACCAATTAAGAAATTACATTATATGTATATATAACAATATTTAATTTGTGATACTATCAATACAAATGGTTCTTCTTATCTACTATTTAACTACATGTACAAAATATCCAAGAAAACTGGAACTATCTTATTAGAGTATGTGATTTTTTTTAAAACATTAATTTTTCTTTAGAGACCAGTTATATGTTTTGTTTTTCATTTTAGAGCTAAAATTAGGTCATAAATTCAGTTACAGCAGAAACCCTCCTTTGAACACTCCCATTAAGGGGACAATTTTTGGGCATGAAATGAGGGAAAGTGTATCTTTAAACACTATAGCCAACCTCTATTCACATTACACACCTTTGATTTTTTTTTACCCAAAGGTGTCCTCTTAATAGGGTCTACTTTCCAAAAAAGTAAAAAATATATTTATGGTGAATATTAGTTGAATTTCCATTCCAGTTAGCTGACAACGGACTGAAAACCAGGTATGACCATATCAAATCACACTACATTTTTCCCTAGTTATTCTTACTGGGAAGGCGGAAGTGTATACAAAAGTAATATTTACGACATTCAATTATAAAATAAAGTATAGATTTATGAAAATTTGTTGATATGTCTCCTTTATAAAATTTAAAGGTTTTTGAAAGCAAATGAAGCTCTAAAATCTGAACTTAAAAAAACAACACAAAAAAATTATTGTTCCTTTTATCTTAATAACTATATTGAAACCCTTTCAACCAACAGTGGTAACAATGGATTGGATTAATTGGCACCCTTAGCTCCACATATGTTTTTGAAATTATAATAATCACAAAATGTACTAATGTGGAAATTCATCAGCACCATACCAAAATCTATAATTTTAATATTATGTTCTTTTTAAATTAGTCTACGTTTGTCTACACGTGCATTTTATATGTTTAAATGGATATGAAAAACATTGGTGGAAAGATTATATCTATATCTTACATATAATAATAATAACAATAATAATGAAAACCATAATAATAATAATAATACAGTATTAAGAATAATGATAATTGAAATTTATATAAAATTTTGATTGAAAGCCTTAAGACATTTCACATTATTACCCAGGTAATCGGAAACAGTAAAGCCATGCACTCGCTGTGCCCGACTGTCGCAGACTGACGAGGTATGGCACAACGCCATGATGTGCACGCACAATGGGTCATTATTATTGACGATCCGTTCAGACTGCCATCAACAATTAGCAAATGGTGTTGCATCATCTACCGCTCACAGGGAGCGAATTTGGATTCTTCGGCCGAAAGTCAAACGACCACTGTACAATGTAGTAACTGCATAGCTATACACCATGAAAGTAACTTTGATAACAATGCTTTAATTTTTTTAAAGACAAATTTCCATTTGAATATTTAAAATATTATACATAGTAGCACCAAAAAAAAAAGAAAAAGAAAATAATTTTTATCAGTTTAAAATATACTAAACTATTAAATTAAAGAATATAAATAAAAACAACGTCAATAAAACTATCAACCATATTGCACCAAATGTAGATAAGTTCTGATAATCAAAGAACTGTATTATTTTAAATATCTATATTCATACAAACTATTAAAAATAAAATGGAGATTAATATTATTATAAAATGTTTTAATCTACAATGGAGATGAAATTTTATTCCAAAAATTAATACATTTATGTATATGAACTGTTTCAAAATATTTTTATTTCAATTAACAAATATTTCAAATATCATGGTTGTATTTACAGAGCTGATTACATCAATTCCATCATTCTGATTTAATTTACGAAAAAAAAAACTTAACTTATGGGTGGAATGAAAGTACGGAATATTGTTTAACAGGTGGATAAGACATATTTTCATATTTCAGAACAAAAATGCTAAGTGTAGGTTTTATAAAACAATATAAATAAAATCTATAACAATGGATAATATTTGGAATGGAGAATGTTTAGCATCAAACTACTTTTGGTAGAAGGGGGAAAATATTTAAGCATCAAGAAACGCTTAGTCTTGAGGAATGGTAATTTATATATTGCACAGAGGGCGCTCTGTCCATGATATTAAAACGACATCACAAATTTAATTCCAATGAAATTACTATTTAAATAAATAAAGAAATAGCTTCCAAATTAGCATAAGCAGGATAATCTTGTTTTAATATAAAATCTACAAAAACAAACATAAATGATATCATTTTTTGGAGAGTTTTAGAAAAGTGGTTGTTTTGGAAATGGACTCTACACTTTAAGAAAGTTATTCGAGAAGTTCCAATGGAGGACACTCCACCTGTGGCACAAATCTTTTTTAAGATACATAGGCACTCTCAAACTGCTATCAAACTTGCCAGTTCAGTAATTCAATATCAGAAATATTTCACCTATAGTTTCTATGTGAAAATGCACCAATTCAAAATGTACAACAATGAAGTCTAATCAGACTCCAGGAAGCTTAAATATTGAACCTTAGGAGGCTCATTAATTCCTTGTGAAGCCTAACGTGTGCCTCATTGTTGCAGGCAGGTCATCTGATCACGTGACCACACAATCCCTCAACCATGTGATGATTAAATGATCATGCAACCATATCATCACCTATATGATTTCACAGACACCTGACCTCTTGTTCTTGGCCTTTCCCGGACTTGAATTCCCATCGCTGTAACTCTGATGGCGGTTCTTGGGGTGCTTCTTTTTCTCTGAAGGTTCAGTAACTGAAGATGTGGACTTGCGTGAGATTTTTGGCATCCGAATGGAAGAGATTTTCTTTTCCAGCGGTGGAGGTTTATTCATTGGTATTGTGATTGGAGAAGTAGTAGAGCTGGAGGAATCTAAAAAAACCAGAATCGTGACAAATTAACTTAAATCCAATCAATATATCAACCATTACATAAATTCCATTTTAATATTGCTGTGCATTCAATAGATTTTTTTTCCATTGTTTGCCTTTGTCTGTATTGCTGCAACATACAGCTATAATATCGTCAATTCCAGTGGTGCACTGCAGTCAACTGGGGTGCATTATATCTCCTTGTTCAAAGACTTATTTTTTTTAAATCTCAGACTCTATATATCTATGATAATTTGTATCGAATTTGCTTGGCCTTAATGAAGTATCTGTTTAATCAATTAACTTTATTAAATTTTAACCCCCGCAGAATTTCAAGTCAAAATTGTTGTAAGTAATCAAGATGGTAAGATAAACAACCATTCTAGCAGGTTTGGAAAAGTATGTACTGGTAAATGGAAGTTGCACAGATAATGTTTGTGCTGTGGGAAAACAGTACTAACATGATACTAAGTTAGTTCCCAAGCATAAATGAAGAGAAGAAGAATGATGTATGATTACAAACGTAATACCTATAATAAACTTACCATCCTTCATGTCAATATTCACTTGGCTTTGTGATTCAATTTCCGCGGCAGTGCTGTTGTGCAGGCAAAGTAGTGGAGCACACCCACCCTCTTCCACTTGAACCAGGATGTGCTCAGCGTTGAAGGTCATCCGCAGATCAACAACGGGAACATGCAAGTAGAAAGCAGTCACCATCACGCCATGTTGGATTGACCAAACTCGTATGGTTCCGTCTCTTGAGCCTGAAAAAAATCAAAAAGTAAAAATGTTAACACCTTTATACCGTATAGGATCTGTATTCAAAACAGTGGTATTAGTGAATACCGTTCAACCAAGTATAAATATCATGTTTTATTATTGTTATTATTTGTTATTTGCATTTTTTGTCTTGGTTTGTTTTCATGCTAAACATTTATTAATTTTAGAGGATATGCACTTTCTTGCCCCTCACTACCCCAATACTTGTTGGGAATTCAGGCGAAGGATGAGGTCCGGGTGGAGTCCCACAACCGGGACAGGATGGGCGGGACGCGCAGGAGCCGGCGGCCCCCACAGACCCGCCCCCAAACCACCCCGGCACGGAGTCTCATAAGAGACCCCCAAATGATCAAGGATGGGCGGCATCGCCCGGGCCACGAGCTGAGAGAGATCGGAACCGAGGACAATGTCCTCAGATTCCGATTCAAGATGCTCGGACGAGTCGTCCATAGGCGACTCGCCGGCCACCCGGAACCCATCCCCAGGGACAGGAGGGGCAGAAACCGGAGGATCCGGGGCCGCCGAAGCGGCCCGCATTCCGGCGAAAACCTCCCGAGCCACCCGGCCCACCTGCTCCGAAATCAACGAAACCAACGCCGGATCCAGCGGAGGGGAAGGACCCGGCGAACGCGAAGCCGACGAACAACCCCCGACGCAGCCGGCAGCGAACCCTGAGATCGAGTGGCAGCCTGAGCTGCCCAATCTAGAGCTGCCGCAAACTTAGTCGGGGGCCAGCGCGCACAAATCTCGCAAGGCTCAGCCTTGCTACACGAGCGACACAACGGGCACTCCGAGTGCCAGTCGAGCTTAACACTCGGTTTGGGGCCCCCACACGCCGAGCACAAAGACTTGCGAGCGGACATGGCGATCGAGACTACAAAAAAAAAAGGATATCTTGTCAAGTTGAAAATAAATCCAAGGCAAAAATAAGAACAGAATTGCTTGAAAAGACGGCCAGTAATTTCAAAGGCTAGAATGTATCCAACTTCGAAAAGGGAATGAGGACGTTTGTTAGGGAGATGGTTCGCACATGGCGCCTTGGGTCGGACTGTTCCATTTTTTTTCGAAGGGGTGTTCCGTTTTGGGAACAATGGCAATTAGTCGGTTATCCAGGTAAGTATTCACGAAATAGACTCCATTTTAATATTGCTGTGCATTCAATAGATCTTTTTTCATTGTTTGCCTTTGTCTGTATTGCTGCAACATACAGCTATAATATCGTCAATTGCAGTGGTGCACTGCAGTCAACTGGGGTGCATTATACCTCCTTGTGCAAAGACTTTTTTTTTTAATCTCAGACTCTATATATCTATGATAATTCGTAACGATTTTGCTTGGGCTTAATGAAGTATCTGTTTAATCAATTAACTTTATTAAATTATAACCCCAGCAGATTTTCTAGGCAAAATTGTTGCAAGTAATCAAGATGGTAAGATAAACAACCGTTCTAGCAGGTTTGGAAAAAATATGTACAGGTACATGGAAGTTGCACAGATAATGTTTGTGCTGTGAGAAAACAGTACTAACATGATACTAAGTAAGTCCCCAAGCATAAAGAAGAAGAATGATGTATGATTACAAACGTAATACCTATAATAAACTTACCATCCTTCATGTCAATATTCACTTGGCTTTGTGATTCAATTTCTGCGGCAGTGCTGTTGTGCAGGCAAAGTAGTGGAGCACACCCTCCCTCTTCCACTTGAACCAAGATGTGCTCAGCGTTGAAGGTCATCCGCAGATCAACAACGGGAACATGCAAGTAGAAAGCAGTCACCATCACGCCATGTTGGATTGACCAAACTCGTATGGTTCCGTCTCTTGAGCCTGAAAAAAAAATCAAAAAGTAAAAATGTTAACAACTTTATACAGTATAGGATCTGTATTCAAAACAGTGGTATTAGTGAATACCATTCAACCAAGTATAAATATCATGTTTTATTATTGTTACTATTTGTTATTTGCATTTTTTGGCTTGGTTTGTTTTCATGCTAAACATTTATTAATTTTAGAGGATATGCACTTTCTTGCCCATCACTACCCAAATACTTGATTTTTATGACAGCTATGGTTGTATTGTTTTTTATGCATTATATCTGTATAATATTATATGATCAAATCATGAAGAGAGGGAAAAATTTTCCTTAATTTTCAAAACAAATTTCACAATATTATGAACATATAATTCTTCACATATAAAAATCAGTACATAATAAGGTATTTAATCAATAAACAATTAAATATGCTTTTAAAGACTATAAATTTTCTTTGAAAAAAGCTGTTGTATGCCCATATATAATCACGATGTGCCTATATATGGTCATGAAGTGATTCCATCATGACCATATTTAGGCATGTCACATGTTTTTTTCAAATAAAATTTGATAGTCTGGACAGAGCTTATAACAAAGATGGCAGACTGCTCTCGTAGATTCATACCTGAAACTGCCAGTGTGCCATCACTGGTCATCTTCACGCTAGTCACAATATCTTGATGACCCTCCAGAGTTTTCTCAGTCTCTCCCGTCGACAGATTCCAGACAATCAGAAGCTTGTCGCTAGAGCCGGAGACGACATGTCGATTGTGGTTAGCAACGGCAACACATGTGACCATTTCGTCATGACCGGCAAGTATCTTTTCAATTAAAATAACAGTTAAGTTAAAAGAAATAATAAATTCTTTGTTAAAGCATTTTAAGCAATTTAATCTGTTACAAAAGTTATCTTCACTACTGTTGTAGATGTATGTATTTTGGGGGTTAGATCAAAGATTGGTGTTTTCTACATGCATGACCTCTGCACTTGGATTGGATTTCTTTGGTGTGATACATACCAAAGATAACCCACGAAAGCCCAGAGACAGTGGGGTCCTTCTGGTGGTAAATTGGGCAGTACTCCGGGAGACAATCCCCTACTTTATTCCGAAGAGTGTACTGTGTTCTTTAACATGCACACAGGCCATTTTGCATGCAGGACCAATGGCTCATCTGAAAGACAGTGCACTTTTGAAACTTGCATTTCAATCCGCATGTTGAAACACATGGAGAGCAGCGATGGGATTTGAACCATGGACCAAGAGATATCCATGGTTCAGCGCACACACAGTGACTAATTCCAGGTTAGCCGACTGAGTTAGCTGCTCTCATACTTCCTTACCTGCGTTAGCTTTCCACTTTTCGTTTCCCAAATCTTGAGTGACATGTCTTCGGAACCTGTAATAGTGAACTGCGTATCCTTCGTGATAGTTATGCAAGTGATTTTTTCCAAGTGATTGATGGTCTTCACAGACTCACCATTATCCAGGAACCAAATCTTCATCAGTTCATTTCCAAAACCGCTTATGGCAAACTGGTTGTCAGGGGTGAGTGTCACAAGCTCAGAGGGACCAAAATATGACATTAAAACCTAAATTTTAGATTAGAAAATAAATACACACATTACTTACAGATACAATTGAAAACAGGTAAATTAGCCCAATCACCAGCTGATTAAGCTTTTGGTGAGTCAAGTTTTCCTGTGTTGAAATAAAGTATTTATAAATTATTATTATTGGGCTTATTCGACTGGTTCATTTCAATGACTACGATTTTTTGTTGAGTATTATTTTCATTCAACATTCGTAAAATAGACTTTGTTGACAACGAAAATTAACGTAACCAGAGTGCGTTAATCAGAGTTATCCCACGTGGCCAAAGCAAATATGGCCGATTGGTCAGTTTAGCAACAAAATTTGCGTTAATATAATTTAGACTAAATTTCAGAAAACAAAAATTATAATATTTACCCACATGAAGTAAAAAAATAATTGTAGGCTATTAACAGGATTCAAAAACTGGATGAAAACATTTTTTTACTAAAAACCCATACAGCCACAATCCAAAGCAACTTTGATTATATAGCGTGTATCGCGGTAACTATTCAGCCATTTTGTTTTGTTATGTATTTACCAGTTTTCTATATGACTAGTCGTCTTAGTTAAGTAGGATTTTACCACCGCGTAGGTGGGCGTGGTTTAACGAAGAACGACCTGTATTATTATTATGATGATAATTTACCAGTAATGCCCATTGAAAGAAAATTCATGAAGATAACAATCACCAGTTAATGTTAAAAGGAGACCAGTAAGACAGACCTATCACCAGTTCATCCTCTTAAAAGGAGACTGGTAAGACTGACAATCACCAGTTCATCCTACCTGTCCAGATTCAATCTCCCACAACTTCAACCTGTTTCCTATATCAGCACTGAGTATCCGTTGGTTGTCTGTTGCTAACATTACACTAGAAATGGCATCTTCATGTTCGGCGAAGTTGATTGAGTATTTCTGTTTCGTAATATGCCATACTCTTACAGTCTTATCCTCAGAGCCTGTAAAATACATTGAGATGACATCAATCAAACAATTACATATTTCAGCTTGATTATTAATAATAATATATTAATTTTCTCATAAACAAATACAGGAGGAGGGCGAAGCCAAGGAGAAACAAAGTTACTGTACAAGGTTTGGCAACCCCATGGAGGGTATGATGGAGTGGAAGCTGGAGGGAAGACTGGAGGACAGCTTGGAGTGATAGTTTGAGTGGTGTTTGGTGGAGATTGGAGTTAAAATGGATGTTGAGAGATTGGCCATGTTAGTGTAGAGACTTCAAATTAGTTCAAATGATTATTGTAGATTTTACTTTCTTGGTTTACTGATTGTAAAATCTATATTATTTGTACTTCTAATATGTTTCTGAAATGACCCATTCGCTTTTTAAAATAGACTTATAGAAGAAGGAGGCATTGAACTTCAGGACTGATTGTAAGATGAAATAGTTTAAGGAACAGCAAAGCCATTTTAAGTATTTATGCAAGGGTATCTGTAATAAAATAATGTAATTTGTTGTACAAACCTGATACAATGTGAGCACAATCATCAGATATAGCTATGCATGTAATGCCACCCATGTGGTCATCGAGAGTCTGGAACATCGTGTTAGACTCCAAATTCCAGATCTTTATTGTGCAGTCAGTTCCACCTGTCACTGCGTATGAATTTTCTTTTGAAATTGCTAAATTAGAAAAAAAATTATTATAGATATTTTCCATAACCTTAATTTGATGATAATATGTGGCAAAGACAAGCCAAACCAGTCACTTGTCGCAAAAAATCGATTTTGAGTTATTAATACAGTGTCAGAGAGTAATATAATAGCTATAAAATGGTAAAGAAATCATTCAAATCGGACATTTCCTTATGAAGTTACAAGCGTTTAACCACACAGATGTTTAATGAACAATATTTGAGAAATCAGCCTTCAAAGATTGTGATTTCAGGCATTGCTCATGCAGAAACTATCTTTGAATCCTTAAAAAGTGTTGTTTTAACATTTAAAATGGGGAAAATAACAGCATAGAATGATGTGTAGATATGTAAAGGTTAGTTTAGTGCAATAAAATAGATTTTTTAAAATTTGACATTCCAGCATGTTTTGGCCATTTTCTCTGAAACACGATTTGCAACGAGTGACTGGTTTGGCTTGTCTTTGCCACAACAATATAAATATTATAGAACAAATATGCAAATTATAAAAATTATTATTTATTTACAGTATTATAGCCCTTCTAGTTAGGCTGATGTTAGCACCTTCTCAATACGAAATATCATACAGACATCAAAAGAAACACAATTTGAACGTAATTACTGTACATACTCATTTCTCAAAAATGAATTATGGGATACAACTTACCAACACATGTGACCTCTCCATCATGGAGACTATTGATATGTCTGATCTTTTCTGGTTTGATAAAATTTCGAACATGGACCTTGTTGTCATGGCCGGCAGAAATGAGGAAGTAATCCTTATCGGTGATGAGTACGTCACAGACGGGTGCTGTGTGTTCCGTAAATGTCTGCACAAGTTCAGTTGTCTTCATGTTGAATACGTGTACTTTGTGGTCAATAGTTCCAACGGCAACATACGTTGAATCTGATGATATGCTGATTGAGGTGACCTGGTGAAAAGAAAGAAGGGAAATTAAAACGTGAAAGCCAGCACTGTTTGGCAGTAAGGCTCTCCTCAAAGATTACCAATATTCAAATTGTCTCGGCATAAAGCCTCAAATATAAAAACCCGTCTTTGGAAAGTAGAAAGCTATAGGATTGATCTATGCACCTTATAAACTGCTAGACTTGTAACATTTAATAACAAATATCCAATAAATATATCACTAATAACAGGAAAAGGGTATTAATAAATCATTAATAACAATAAACTATATTATTATTAATATTTTTATTTTTATCATTATTAATATACAGTAACAGAGAACCATAATTAATATTTTAGTAACACTAGATTAACTACAGTATGTTGACTTGATTGCTTCAGTGCTTTTCATCAGTACAGTGCAATGAAAGAAAACACTTGTACAAAGGAGACATAAAATCGCAGTAGCAAATAATTATCAAAATTATGACATAAATCAGGGTCATTAGTATCAAATTAAAAGTACACGTGGCTACATAATGAATCATAAACCTAATCCAACGATCAATTACTCTTCACAATTAATAGTACAACGAATGGTTCCTTAAGCCATTGCCCCACTCGGAGCTTACTCACAATCCAGCAATTAATCTTGTCTATTAACTATCAATATTTTGAGATAACAATTTTGCTATCATATCAGTTTCATTTTTTTCACAAACTTGCCATTATAGATTAGATATTGAATGCAAAATTAGCAAGTAAACAAACAGATTTGGTTAATTTATTGTTAAAACATTCAAAAAACATTTTAAAAGCCATTTTTTTTTACATAAAAAAGGTAGGATATTTTTCTATAACCCTTGAACTCTACTCAAAAATAATAATAATAATAATAATAACAACAATAATAATAACAATAACAATAATAATAATAATAACAATAATAATAATAATAATAATAATAATATAAAAATTATATACCACACATTTTTTTGAGGATTAAAATATTTTTACTGAGTTATTATTACCCCTGGACACTGGAATCTAAGTTCTCAAACCCCCATGAAGTGCAATACTCTACACTCCATGGGGAGTATACCTAGACGCGCTGTGTTCCACAACATCGTGCACTTATTCAGTAGAGGCTGACAACCCCGAAAATTACGATAATTACTGAAGAGCACTCTGCATGTGCTTACCTTGGTGTCATGACCCTCCAAACAATGCACCTCACTTCCTGTCACAAGGCAACTAACCTCAAGTTTACAATCACTGTACGCTAAACCAAAAAACAACGGAAGAAAGGTTAACTTGAATCTTCAATTTTGCGTTTTGTTCATGAAAAAACCTGACGAATGGCAGGATTTGAATTACAGAAAACTGAGTTGCAAATCGTTAAAGTTTTTGGGTGTGGTAGTACAGCGTTTCCAAAAAATCAATGAAGTATTAGAAGTACTGTATGTGGCGCAATAATATAGCTGCAGACTGTCAAATAAGATTCGGGGTTTGAGTTTGAAACTGATTCTCACTTAGACATGCACTTTATCCATGTTGCTTACATCCACTCAGGAGTGTAAACGGCTACCTGGTACAGTAGGTTTGATGCCCAGAAAACTTACTATGTTTTTTATTGTTGTTGCATATGAATATTTCCACCAAAAAACGGAAGGATTTAAACACAAAGAATAGCGAGTACTGCTCTCTTATATTCAGAGTTGATATAATAAAGTTCACATTGAACTATGTCCAGTTACCTATACTAAAGTTAGCTATGAATAATGTGAATAAACACAACTGGTTTTGTGATTCTGTATACAAGAGTCTCATTCTTTGGAATGGATGGTTTTGGACTTATTCGGTGTAAACACCAAGGATAGCCCACGAAAGTCTAGAAGAAGACTTATTTCCAGTGGGGTCCTTCTGGTGGCCATTGGACAGTACACCGGGAGACAATCCCCTACTCTTTTACGAAGAGTGTACTGCGTTCTTTAACATGCACATGGGCAATAATCCACACGGGACCAACGGCTTAAACGTCTCATTCGAAAGACGGTGCACTATTGTAACTTGTATTTCAGCCCTCCATCTGAAACATAAGGAGAGGCAGCAATGGGAATTGAACAGGGGACCTACAGATATTCATGGTTCAGCGCACACACAGTGGCTACCACCAAATTAGCCGACTAAGCTAAACTGCTCTTTCACTGAGCTAAGCTGCTCTTTCATTCTGTTTGTTATCACCTGGCCATATCCATGCATTTACAGTTAATACTGATTAGTCCCTTTAACTGGACTGTAGTGATCCAGGTTTCTACTGTACTTTTAAGTTTGATGAGACCCAGGTAGGTGTATTCAGTATCATTTGAGGAAGCAACACTTAGTTATTAGTTCCATGTACTGTACAATATCTGAACATCTTGGTTAATTTGGTAATTAAATATCCAACTGCAGGTACTTTATAAACTAAATGATTCCCCTACAGAGACTAAGTAGGTGATAAGGTATTAAAAGGCTATCGTTAAGCAAAGACAACCAGTAATAGAAAACAATTCGGAGCTTTTGATACACATAATAACTGTAACAAAGATGAGATAAGCGTGTTGACGGTATATTAAGAGGATGAATGGTTAAACGAGTGCAGACATACCTGATAATAAGAAAGTGCTATCCTTTGATAATGTCATGCTTGTGATTGGTTTGTTGTGCATCTCAATAGCATCCAAAAGAGAATTATCATCCAGATTCCATGTCTACAAAGAGAAGAGATCAAAAAGGGAACAAATTCAAAAGTTAAGTCGTCATCTTACATTTTGAAGAGCACCTCCAAGAGTACAGTATGTACTCTATACAGTAGGCCTATTGGATTCAGTGGTCATTTCAATATTAATGTACAATTTGTTTGGTTTGTGTTAAACTATCTATTCATATCATTTATTTCCTTGATATTGTTCATACCACTTTTAACACAATTCTTGTTTTCTTAATTCTCCTAGATACAGACTTAGAAGAGGGTGGCCAAGCATTTTGATTTGAGCAGTAGCTTGGTTTAAGTTTGCCTTACCATTCCAGGTGCTGGGCTAATATCCTGTTACATCAGGATTTTTCTCACAAATAAAAACAAACTCCACTTTTTAAATCTCATAAAGAAACATACTTTATAACTCTGTCTTGGAGAGACATTAAAAAGAAACCCCAAAACCACCCAAAAAAGGAAGTAAAAAAAGTGAGTTTGCAGTTGTGGAAAAATGCCAAATATGATTATCTAAGCAGGGAATCTACTTCTGTTCTGCTACCACACCCCCTTTGATTTTTATTGTCTCATCTTCATTTCATTGCATCACACCCAATCCAAAAATGTTCACATACCCTGAATGAGAAATCCAGTGAACACGAGACTAGTACATCATCATGCGTATTGATGCCCATCCCAACAATCGCCTTCTCATGACCTTCCAACTTCACCTGGAACTTCCCGGTTGTCAGGTTGTACACACGCACAGTAGCATCTGCCGAGCCAGTAAACAGCCATTTCATGTTATGTGAAATCAGCACGCACATAACTATGTCCTTGTGATCTCGGAATATATGCAACGGTTTCATGCTTTCTGCATCCCATAATATTGCAACCTTGTCACAGCCCATCAGCAAATACCTGTCATCTTTCGACAAAACAAACGCAGTCACATTGCCCTCTAGAGGTGGAAATTCCCCGATTCTCTCCTGTGATGCGATGTGGTAGACGACCATCTTGTTATCCATGGTCAGACAGTATGCCAACTGTGTGTCGTTAGAAATGTGGACTCTGGCAATATTCTCATTGCAGTTGAGCGTTGTGATATGTTGTTGTCGTGGAGTTGGAAGCCATAAAGCGATTGGTTTCAACAAAGGTCTTGTGAACACATCACACCAAGCCATTGCTTGTTTTACCAGATCTTGCAAAGCATTTGGGTAATCTCCTGAAATAAACAAATATTAACAATTAACACTTACTATTTATTTATTTAAATTTTATGGTTTTATATGGGGGGGGGGAGGTTAACTACATAAAGTAGACACTTAAATGGAAGCAGAGGACCTCAAGACTGCTAATGAATGACACCTATGGAAAGTCATTGTGGTTTGAGAAAAGCCACCTGCCTAAGTAAGTAAGTTATATTACTCATGTTTATTTTTGTATTTGTTGCAGTGTATTGCCAAAAAAATTAATGTTTTTTTTTGTATATATTAACATAAACTTGATCTATTATATCAGATCCCATCTAGTCATTGAAAATATGGAAATTATACAAAGTATTTCAGCCCCTCTGCTCTAATCAATTATGTGTATTAACTATACTTAGCTGTACCTGTCATACTTATGACTAAATCCAAACCCATCACAACAAACTTCTCTTCTGGAATCAATGACACTAAGTTTGTGTTTGTATTGGATTACTTTTGACCAACGCATAGGTTGACATTAGCTTGGCTAAATCACACCACTCATTGTAGTTGGATTAAAATACACAGTAGGTTTTAAATATAATGACAGTATGAAAGCAGCATCACAGTATGCAATAAAATGCAGTCGAGTCCAGATTTGAACTTTTTGTCGTTATAAATATGTGATGATATTTTAATTTGTTTAATATGAACATTATACTGTTGCTCCGTTCGTCTGTTTGGGGAACACAGTCTAGTTAATATTTCTGGGTCAGATACACTGGGATAACCTAACCGTAAGGGTTGGGTAAGCTTCCAGAGGAAAATTATATTCATGCAGTTCACATTAAAATTCCCAGGTACATCGTTACTTTGAATAAAAAAAATATCCAATTTGAAAAGCCTTTTACAGTTATATAGTGAATAATATATATTCATTCAGTAAATTAAAGTTAAAATAATAAAAACTAATAATAATAATAATAATAATATTAATAAGAGCAGTGGCTAAATTTAAGCCAGGGATACAGTACATAATATACAGCAAATAATTATACAATTTTTTACTAACGATTCATTGGAAGAAGACGTCCAATAAGCTCTGCGGCAAGTTGTAAAGGATCCTCAGCCAGTGTACTAACGGAGGAAGTGATGGCACTCCGGATGAGATCGAGCTCTGAATCTATCATCCACTTCAGTATGGTGTCAACATCTTGTATCAGAGAATAAACCGATGTTGCATGGATCTTGGCCAGAAGATATTCAAAGTTACAAACTGTTTCTGATTTCAGCTGTTTGATATCACCTGTAAATGTCCAAATATTTCATCAATGCAAAGATATTTCATTTGTGAATGAACCTTGTCCATGAAGCTGTGGGTTTAGGGAGACAAGCTGTACAGAGCAAGGATCACAAGCCCCACTGGCCCAAGTGCCAGTGGCATAATAAAGAGGCTCAAGGAACAAGTCTAAGACTTAAGCCTTGTTCGCACTGGTAAATTTAACCAGGGTAACTTTAACCAAAGTCATGGGTACATTTCACCATTGTTCGCACTTGGATTATTCACGCGATTAGTTTTACCATAGTTTTACCAAGATTTAACCTTGTGTATAAAAAATATTATTGAGGGCGCTAGTTTGTGACTTCAACTTCCGGTTTTGTTCCAGCGGTGTCAACATGGAAGAATTTTAAACGTGTTACACGTTCGGATTGGACTTCTTGACCAGCGTGGTTAGTTTAACCGAGACCGTGGTAAGTTGTACTGGGCAGGCTGAGGTCGGTAAAATTAACCATTCGGCTTGGTTAATTTAACCCTGAGGGAATTGTAACCGACTTTTTTTTGGTCAATTTAGCCAGTGACTCGGTTAATTTGACCAAATTAAGTCCAGTGCGATAGGGGCTTTAGTTGGGCCCTACATTAACTCAGGGGTCAACATTTTAACATATTTTGCTCCCATACTTTTTTAACATATATGGGTCACACTCAGGTGATATAGGCCCATGGTCCTGGCCACAGCATTAATTTTTAATATCTGGGGCGGATTACCACACTGCGTAGGCCTAAATCAGGGGGCACACATTTTTATTCTAGTTAGAATTTTCACTATCGCAGGTTAACTTTTTACCTTTACTGTTTACTGTTTATTTGTACTATTATATTTATTGAGATGAACATAAACATATCTTCTCTTTATGTAACCCATTATCTTGATCAGTGGCTTTAATCATTGTTTTGGGCAAATTGAAAGGAAATTCCTTTGTGATTGCCTATTTCATAAAAATGAGTTAAAGAAAATAAATGTTTAGAATTAAAAGAAATTTTAAAACGAACTTACCAGCATGAAGTAGATGATACCAAAGTTCACTCACACACCGCAAATTATACCGTGTCTGTCCATAGATGAGCGGTTGCGGAGCCACTCCACGGCTAATGGTTAACACCTCATCGTCAGAGCCGAAACTACTGGGCTTGTATGGCTTCCCGTTTACCCATGCATTCATGAAGAGGTTTGCGAAGTCCCGATGACATTCTACTTTGAGCGCTTTTGTAGGAAAGTACCGTTGTGTTGCCATGGATGCAATGACTGTGTTACTCCAAATGAAAAGGCTTTTATTGTCCATGTGACTTCCTTCCAATAGGGACCCTTCAAGAGTAACAAAATGTATATTTTAATAACATAATAACATTTCTTAATAATAAAACACAATACGTGCTTTACGTGACCAAATGATAATAAATATAGAAATAAATCTAGTACTTTACTTACAAATGCCAAAAAAATAGGCAAGTACACGTTAAAAGACTACATTAAAATGTGCATTAAGTCATTTACCTATTTAAGAAATTTGTCTTTTTTTAACTCTGAATATTGATATAGTTGCAGTAAAATAATTTGACTTTCCTCTTATAAAAAAATTAAAATACTGTATTACTATTGGTAATTGAAATAAAAGGCTTTTTTTTAATTGGAAAAACCTGAATAGTAAAAACGAATTTTTACTCTAACTAAAAAAAAAAAACAAACCTGTAGAACAAATAGGTATCTCAACTCATTCGTACCACTATCCATTAGAATTCTTAATCAAAATATCAAGTAAGTTTTAGGGCTTGATTATAATTATATTGTTGTTGTTGTTTTGTATTAATCTCGCACTTTGTTTTCCAATGAATCTTTAAATATCTTTAACATTTTGTTTGCAAAGACTGGTTTTAAACTGAATTGTAATATCTAAATTGACTATTATTTTTGAAGAAATCTATAGTACAGAACCATACGTTACTTACCTACGTCCCTCTTAAATCCAGCCCAAATTTGATATGGGAATCGAAGAGGAATAGGGTATGTATCGGGATAAATATAGTTAAGAAGATTATCGTTGCATGACAACAAATCAAGGAGTTCCAACTCTGTCACTCCATTATGGGCACATGTGATATATCTGTGGAAATAAAAGATTTATTTTATTTGTATTCATAAATTTTCCATCACAGTGCCAAAAAATTGCTCTTCGAAAGTGCCCTTACATACATTATAAATTTGAATAACACTTACCATTCAATAATATCGAATGGTATGAATAGAGGTAATAAGCAGTTGTAGAACAGCAATCAAGTTTTATTGAGCATCATTCGTATATGAAATGTTAAACCAAATGGATGCAATTTAGTGTTTTATAATAAAAATAATTTTGAGTTTTTTATGACAATTGTATCAAAGTAGTTTTGGAGAATAGAATAATTGATGTTTTTGTTTTTTATTGTTGAAGCAATGCAACATAAAAAATATTGTCCCATAACTTGGGTGCAACAGCATTTCAAGGTGCATTTCCTTTGAGATCAATTGAATTTGAATGATACGTTAGTACACATTTTCCTTACTTACCGTAAAATCGTAGATGTTAGAAACTGTCCGTGTTTATCTTCTAGCATTAGAAAAAGCGCTGATATAGCATCTGAGATTGATGACGTGGGGTCGCGGCCATTTCCTGAGGAATTCAAAATTTGTGTCTCTTGGCACAGAAGCTTAGCGTACAGCGGCAGCGGATTCCGGGCTAAAGCACGAGTCAATATTTTGAACTGCTCATTCGGTAATACTCGACCATTCTTATGCAAGAAACCTCGAACAATCTCCGACAACTCACGATCATTCATCGACGTGACTTTAATGAAGTTCTTTTCAGGAATAAGATTTCGTAATTCCTTCAAAACTGGTGTGTTACCATCCATTGACAAGACAACTGACACCACGGACGGAAATTCCGTCGGGAGCCATTTGATATGCTTAGAGCTAAGGTTAGAAGTGATATCACATGGAATGTCTAAAACAATCATTAGCGGTCTATGTGTGCTTGGTGCGGTCTTCACAAGATCAGTGAAGAATGAAAGAAGATCGGATAAATCTTGTGGAATTCGGGTTTTACCCTTTGGTTTGTATACCTTAATAATCTGTTGGCATATACTATAAAGAACACCATGAACTGTCTTACAATCAGTCGTAGCACCAAAAAAGCGTATCACATTCACCACCGAATCTCCTAACCATTCCGGCGACAATTTGATAATTTGAGAAAGAACCGCACTTTTACCTGATCCCGGGTCACCATACAAAACTATCGGCGAACTACTTGTACTCTTATCAGCAGAACATTCCTGCACAAGACTTTTGACTTGGCCCATGATACTGTCCCTATTTACAAATATCTCACAATGTCTGTTTGCTACCTCCAAATGCTTCATCACTTCATTCTGTAATTTACGCATCTCGTCCGGCCTCCGCTGATATGCGGCATCTTGGTCCTTCAAGGCCTGCTTGTCAATCAAACTTTTAACCGTTGTTACAAATTTATTGCATAGTTGCTTGAGGTAGGTATTATGTTCCTCATTATTCGGTGAAATGCCATTCGGTGTCCATTTCACAGAGAATTTCAGAATATTATCTGACGGAACTTTAGCAGGTATACGCACCTCCTTCAACACTTTGATCTGTTCCTGTGCCTTTTTCAAGATCTTCGGTTTTGTGGCTTTACGGAGATCTATGTAACTATGCATTTCTTGACTGTCCACCGACTGAGGCATTCCCTCTAAATTTCGAAATATGCAAATGCATTTATTACCAGGTTCAGAGGTCAGGGCCAAAGACTGGGTCAACTCGCATTCCAAAGCTGAAAATAAACAATTTTATTAATTAATTCTATAACTTTGTAAATTTTTAATACATTTCGGATATAACATTTTTTTAAAATTTTAAATAAATGACTGACACATTAGCCCACTAAATTCTAATTTCCTGAAAAGTCTGTTTTCAGGAAATATTTTTTTGCCAATAAATAACTGCCAGGTATTTTGCAATATTTTTTCCCAAAATTCAATTTATTAGATTATAATTTTTGTAATTATTTATTTAAATTTTATTTAACATCTAAAAAAGATGGATATGCAGCTTAAATAAAAATATTTAATTTTAAGCTAAAAATGCATAAGGTATTAAAAGAGGACATTGTACTGTTCGCAAAATATGATAATTTTATATTACCACATATGCCATCTGAAAAGTACATTGTTCAGTTTAATATACATTTACACATATTTTTATGGGGGGGGGGAGAAATTGATACATCATATAATCATTTGTGGGTGGTGCAGAAAAGAAAATAATATAAGAAAAGAAAAAGAGGGAAAGGGAAATTAAAATTGATAAAAAAAAGGTAAGGAAAAAAAATTACTGTTTTTGTAATTAATTTATAATTTGCAATTAACCATTTTAATTATATAATACATATTGACTGGGTAATTTGTAAAATTAAACATTACTTTAAAAAAAATGAAAATTAAAAAAAAATTAAATATATTTTATTTTCGTCAAGATTCACTGCACCTCGAAATAGCATGCTAGATGATAAACTTTCAGTGCTAAATCATTGATTTTTGAAGTGGTACAGTATTAACAAATAAGAAAAATTAAACAATAAACTTTATATATATGCAAGGTAAATGAAACATTTGATTTAGATTTTAAATCACTTTTTTTCGGAAATAATTGTGAATATTTGTAATGGATCTTTATATTTAAACATGTGACGCTGAACACCAAATCCCTGTATTTCTATTTGCATATTTCCATTTCAACACCAATTATACATGGCATGTATTTTTTTGTCAGCTATAAGAGTAAAACGTGCCAGTGTGTTGAGGCAGAAAATGTAAGGAATTGACAGGCGTACAACTGATACCAAAGGCGTTCGAGAAATGAAGTGATTAAATTATGGTTTGGATATATGGACCATTCAAAGCAAAACCTCCCAGATCAGATATCTGAAAAACTAATCAACTGATCTGAATGAAACTGAAAGTGTACTTTTTTAAATAGATAGTGGTTGGGGGTTGGAAAGTAGGAATGTGAGATTTACTTTATGGAAAGATATTGGCGGTGGGCAGAGATATGCTCTCTACTGTTATTATTTATCATTACTATTATCATTATTGTTGTAATTATTATTATTATTATTATACTTATTGTTGTTGTTATTATATAAGATAGGAAACATATTTAACAAGTTATAGGAGAATGAGCAACTTCACTGTAATAATCAGCAAATGGTTTCATCTATTCTAATTTATTCCTCATTAGTAAGATGTCTTGTTGTCATATCAGGGAGCCATCAACAAACCACCCACATTTTATGTACAGTACTTCTATAACAATGGTTATTAAAGCTATAGTGTTTGTGTGTAGCTAAGGAATATAACATTATTCAAAGTGAAATACTATACCTGACATATGGTACTTTTGCAGTTCTTTTTCCTTTACCAAACCTTCGTCATGAATATACTCGGAACTCTGCTGCAATATATCTAATAAGCTCTCATACGTCTTGCGCCATCGTGCAACATCTTTCTCGTGTTGTTCCTTGTTCTCGTCTGTCCTAAAATTGAAAGAGATGATAATGTTTATCTTCAAAGTCACTGTGATCAAGATGATGTACAGCTGCACGTAACATGTCCATATTATTTTCAATAATAATAATAATAAATAAATTTAATTTAGTCGGATGGTGGTAGTAGTATTATAGTATGACTGCTAAAACTGGCTATGTTCACACATGGCAGCTAATGGTTAGCAGGATCCGGATTACAAACATACGCGCTCACCCGTCCGTTCATACAAGAAAATCCCCCATCCAGATACCAAAAGATGATGATCAGATGACTGGCCAATAGGAAACTGAAAATTGGAAATGCGTATGTGTGATTGGTTAATGAAACGCACTCAACTTGCTAACCGATAGCGCTCGCTAACCGTTAACGTATCCGGATCCTGGTAAGCGCAAACTGATCAGGCATTCTCACAGGTGCTAACAGTGCTCTTGATCCAGATGGGCTCTTGTGTGAAGCTGACCTTAGTCTACTTATCTGACATATAGGCTTAGCTGACAATTTTTTAAATGCTATTACATTTTTTATTGTTATTGTTCTTGTCAGTATTAATATAACTTTTTAAAAGCTATTATAATTATGTGTTTCTTTCAATTATTGTTATTTTATTATTTTCTTAAATATATTTGTTTTTCCTTACCGATTAAGTGTACATCTAAAATGTACATATTTATTATACAGCACCATTAAACAAAAGCAAAAAAACACTCTGATTTTCATGCAATAGCACTATATAAATAATGTAATGTATGTACAATTATCATTTTAATGACATTATTGCTTTTTATAATTTTATGCTAATTTATGCAAGATACTCACTCTTTAATACAAAACTAGTATGGAATATGCATACTGAAACTCTAAAAGGATGCATCTTATTGAGCTAACAGGTGGTTTTTGTTTTCAATTTGACAATGATATTTAAAACCCTTTTGACAATTTTGTGTATCTTAAGCGATTGTACAACTATCCATTTCTTGATAAGTGAAGCTCTACAGAAATCAATTTTTGATTTGATATAAAATTCACTGAAACAAAAGAACTCTAATAATTTTAAGGCAATTTAGCAGAATAGGGAGTGTATTCCAGGCATACCATACAATCTCAAAATTAAACTATGATTTAGGGGATGCGCTTGCTTCAACCTGTCTTCGTTGAGAACGTTAGCCAATTATAATCGGGCAGCTTTCACCCATCAAAGCTTTTATTGATTTTTTTGTAAATTTTATTCATACATAATTTTAATATCTACTTGAAACATATCTTCTTATGTTGCATTAATTTTGTACATGAATTCTCTAGATGGTTATTTTGGTAACAATCCAACACAATACCTGGGCTAGCCTAGAGGAAGCTTATAAAAGTAGTTTTCAGTACCACAATATTATTAAGCAAACCACACCATTTCAAGCCATGTATCTCCAATGATTATACCATTTATGTTAAGATAATATTTTTTATCAAAATATGTGAATGTTTTCAATCTGGAATTTCTGTATTGTAACATCAAAAGCATATGTAACATAAATAAAGTTACCTTAAATTGAGAATTATAATGATTAATAAATCAAATCTTCATGGTAATAAAGGAAACTATTATTTTGACTATTATTCTTTAAATAATTAGTTATTACTATGTCATCACTATTACCAATACTAAAATGTCATTATTATCATCATCAATTATCAACATTATTATCATCATCATCATCCTCACCAATCATCATCATTATCAATAGCATCACCTATCATCATCACCATCATCACCACCAATCATCATCATTATCAACAACACCATTATCATCATTATCAACAGTTTCAACTATAATCAACATTATCATTAACATTATCATCATCATCATCCTCATCACTGGTATCATCATCATTTTTATCATCATTATCACCATCAATATTACCATCATCATCATAATCACCAATCTTCATCATTACCAATAATCATTATTTAACATCATCAATTATGATCAATATTATCATCATCATCAATTTTATTATTAACATTATCATCATCATAATTAGCATTCATTGTCACTACCGACATCATCACAACCTCTTTGTCAATCACCAACATTATGATTATCATCCTCATAACCATTATTATCAATACCATCACCAATTATTATTATCAGCTTCATCGTCTACCACTACCACCACCACCAGCACCATGATCATCATAATCGCCATTGCACCAATGCAATGACCATCATCATTATCATTACTCAGGTTTGTGTTACACATATTGGTAAAATTTGAAGAAATCTACATTCAGTTTATATAATTGGAAATAGGGAGTTCGAAAACAATAAATGATAATTGTTTTGGAAGTTGCAACTTGCTGAGAATATTTGGTTTTATTATATTGAAGACAAATGTTAAAAATTTATAACTTACAAAATATAACTAGAGCAAAACAAACATTAATAAATATTCAATTAAAATTATGACATAATCAGCAATAATGATAGACTAAGCTCCATCTAGACATTGACAATATGTCCTAAAATCTATCACGCAAGACGAGTGATAAGTTGCTTGTTTTAATTACGCTGGTCACAAAGGACGAACCCCTCACCTTCAAACCACAAACAAACTAATGAGCACTGCCATAGCCCACAAATTGGTCCAATCATCATCACTTCTAAAACCATGGCGACCTGTCATCCTCTCCACCAATTAACTTTTCACAATAAATTTCAAAATTGCTATGGCAACCTTCCAACCACCGTCATAGCAACACATACAAACTCGATTACATTACAAATCTACCACAATTACATACGGATATAGATATATGTATTCAATAGTCCAGTATATGGTAAGGGAAAGGTATCTAATTGGTATTACAAACTGGAAAAATGTCTTTAAGACCTCTTGTTTTTGGGTCTGATTGTAACACATGTTAAATTCTCAGCAATAAAGTGGTGTATTTATCCATGAATTAGCATGAAAATAGGGTGAGAGCCAAACCGAATTTCTGAGTTAATGATGAGTGCCGCAAAAAACAAACCTATGGTGAAAATTTGACATTTTAGTGCTTGCAAAAAAAACTTTTCTACACTCCTTTCATACTGATTTAAGTCCAGTTTTTTAAGTGCTATTTTTACACATCACATTGGGCTGTAACAACAATAGCAACGATAATAATAGAATGCTAATAAATTTAATTGAGAAAAAAATTATTACTAATAAAAATAACAAATCTAGGATATACAGTATGATACTGCCAATATTAACAATATTGAGATGTTTTACAACAATAATTTTCATCAAATAAATTAAAGTTATGAATTGAAAACATTCAATGACACAAAATCCTACCAGGTAGCCACTTATATTCCTAGGAAGAATAGTTACTACAAAAACACAAGCAAAATATTCAGTTTGTTGTTTGTTTGCAATGTAAGCACAAATTATTATAATTAATTAGTATAGCCGACTTAACCAAAATGCCATGTGAAATTTACATAGCATAACATATGCTGGTAGTATGATTCTGCCATACACCTTGATCATTTGTATATACTCATATAGGCTAGGGACAGGAAAGCTGATCATATTGTATACACAAGTCTCATTATGGTACCTAGGACCAAACCCTGGGGACAAATGTTTGAATTAATAATAATAAGTTCTAATTATATAGTGCATAATGCAAAAAGCTTCAATGTGCTTCACAGAAAAATATTTAAAAATGTTGGGAAGTCACATCAGTCTGGCACAACAGAATGCAGAATCTAAAGGTTCACCATCCACCCCCCCCCCCCACAACACTCTAGCGCAATCCTGGGCCCTTCCTAAATGTAGGTTAACGTTAATTATAATTTCATCACACCCAAAATTGTCTTGATATTGTCATTGATATGGTTAAATATTAAACTATAAATTATTTACATATTTATTATGAAATATAAATTTTTAAAATTGCATAAAAAAAATTGAACAGGAAAACTAAAACAATTTTCCCTTCATAATATGTTCTAAAACAGATTTGAAGGTTAAAAACATTTTCTATGGCCAGATTATCTAGCAGCAACCAGGAGTCATTAATGGACTACCATACTTTTGAACAGTTTTTCCTCAAAAGTGACCAACTTTGTTTTAAAAAAATAAGGAAAAAAGTGACTTCAATATTCTTTTTTTAAAATTCATGAAGATCTCATGAAGATACCTTATTTTTAAAATTTAGCCTAGTATTCTATTATCACTAATTCTGTAGTTTCTATATCAAATGTACAATTTAGAAGTGTAGTATCAGTTAGATATTCTAAGATGGTATACTGTACATAAATTATAATGTATTAAACAATTGATTAATGGGACAGTTGACCCCTCGCATAGTTATTGTAAAACATGTGCTTAAGCTGTCCTTGTAATTTATGTTATGTGCAGTAGTTCTCTACATGTAAGTATGTATGAATAAATTTTATGTAGAAACTATTTATATTTTAATATCTTTGCTTATTGAGCATCAAATATAAATATTTTATGTATACTACATTTTAAACATGACATAAATATATCTAATACTATGTTATTTAAGAATTCAAATTTATTAAAGAAATGAATTTATAGTCTTTTTTCTCCTTTTTCCAAGAATTTGTCTACTTACATCAAGTTATCAATCAACCAGATAATTTAGATATAATTATGCACAAATACTTGGTTACTATGTACGATATGTTAATATGTGTAAATGTTAAACATTATACACGTCTCTTTGAGGACCATGGGTTCCATGGTCTTTAGCAGCTTTGATCTCTAATTAGATAAAAGAAATTTAAAGAAAAGTGTCTTTAATAAGAGACAGACCTGCATAAAATTAAAATTATTTCAGTAAAGCAGAGAAGTTATTGTAGAATTTTATGCCAGTCATATAAAATGCATTTTTATTCATCTATAAAATCTGTACTAGTCTGGACTTTCACACTACAAATTACGATAATAACAATAATAGTTATTAATAGTAAGCGATATTAATAACACTGTCTAATTTCTTTTTTTTAATAGTGTGAAATTTTTTAAACAGTTGGTACAACTGATTAATCAATAATTATACTACAAACATTTTTTTTTTAAATATCTTAATGGAGAAAAAATAACAATATAGCAAAACATTATATTCCTGAAATTGTGATATGAGGATGTAAAAATATTCCATTTTGGTTGAAAAGAACATAATTCCAAATGAGATGCTTTATGACCTTTCCTTTAACCTCCAAGAATATCTGAACGTAATATCACCAGAAGTATTATCATGTTCAGGTTTATATTAACAAAAAATGACAATAGCTGTATATATTTAGATTCTATAAACATTTTTACAACATGGTGCAAAAACAATGGATTCAAAGAATATTTCCAAAATACATTAAAAAATCCACTTAGATGCCTTCTCGCAAGTAAAGGTCATTGCAAACATAAGCAATGAAAATATATTACTAATAGCTTTATGGATAAATATGGATAAAAGCATTCATTCTACAATACACAACAAATACTAAGCTCTGTGTTATTTTTACCAGAATGCTAATGAGTTTAAAGGGAAATTCAAGGGACCTGAGCCAGACAAATATACTATGGAAAAAAGAGAGTATTAAATTGAAATTTAAATCTGAAATTTCTATTTCTGTCTATCTAGAAGTGTTTTATTAATTAAACCATAACATTTTGTACCTCAGCACCAACTACATTTGGGGTTGAGGATTTTTGAACCCTCCATCTATAAAACTTCACCGTAAGCCCCCTTCCATATGGAATTCCTGGATCCACCACTGGTTTAACTAAACTTTTATAGCTGCAGAATCTTCTTTCAAGATTAAATTTAACCGAGTCACATGGCTATACGTAGTTTACCAGATTAAATTTTGACAGAAATATTTAACAGGTAAAAGATACTGTGCAGAAAAATCATTAAGCAGCATGACATTGTTACAATCTTCCTGTAATGCAGCTGTCTTGATTTGGCTTCATTTATTGTACTACAGTAATTTGTAATTTGTTAAAAAATTTAATGTAATCATTTTATATTTTATATAATCGGTCTATGATACTATAATAATAGTGGAGCTGACATGCTTGTCCTTTTAATAAAAATCATATTTTTTTATTCATTTTTATGTTTTGCATTTTCTCTAGCTGCTTCTATGATAGTATATAGCTATTTATTTTATTTTATTATTTTTTTAAATTTATTTATCTACTATGTTTTATTTTTGCTGTTTGCTGATAGGTTAATAATTTTATTCATTATTATTATCCCTATTGTTATCACTATTGTAATGTAAATGTTTAGTTTTTCTAAACGTAATTTGCTTGTACATTGAAATTTGTTATTTGTTTAGTGCGCCGTAGACAGAATTTACATAGGTGTTTTGCACCTGTTTGATAATTTCTAGCCTGTTTTGGATTTACTTTTCTATATTATTCTTTACATTTGGCTGAAAGTTGAATAAATAAATATAAGTATTTGGTATTGTACAAAATTTAAACCATAAAGATTAATCTAAGCATAGACTGATGCAATATCGCAAGAAATGGTAAATATTTTTCTTTCTATCCTCTGTATATATTAAACATGGCCTTGGTAAACTGTAATATGTTATACAATACAAGTGTAAACAGTGGTAAGATTTTAGACATAGAATGATTCTTCTAATAGAAGTTAAATGTAAATAAGGCTTTGATAGTCATCGATTCAATTCACTGTAAACGCCAAATTTAATTTACAAAATTGGAAAACAATCTTACTGATCATATAGATATCTGATGTTTGACGTCATAGGTTGCAACACATAGACACAATTACTCCCCTCACCCCGGGGAAGGTACCATTCATCAAGAAGATTCACATCTGAAATGAAAATGACAATATGATAATAAAATATCCAAAATGCACTGTCTGTAGTGGTGGTGTAGGAGAAATCAAAAGATTTAATTACCCTACTCATTTAAAAGATTATTATATAAGTTATTAAATTGAAATCAGAATTATATTTCTTATTGCAATAAGGAACCATATATTTCCTATTTATATTTTGTATATATCTTATGCCAGTCCAGAGAAAATTTATAGCATAGTAAATTTTCTGTTTGCAATTTAATGTTATGAATCAATATAGCTGATATTAAAGTTTGTGTTATCTGTCACAACTTCTGAAGTCGGATATATTTACGGTATGTATTCTTTTTTCAACATTTTCACTACTGTATTTTCTCAATCATCCAGTTTCATAATAGAAAGCTAGTAACAGTAAAATTATATAATGATTAAGGGTAAACAATGGTAGAGTAAAAGCATACAAAACACCATAAAATATCGCAGACAAAAATAAAATAATAAATTTTGAAAAATAGCAATAATAAAAATGATTGCATACAGATACTGCACATATCCCCATATGCTAATTTAACGTTAGTGAATAAACAGTAATTGAAATAAATGAGATACGATGAGTACTATAAAAATAGTTACTAAATTAAATTGAATTAAATTAAGGCTCATACATTGATACTAATTTAACTGAACAACATATATTTACTGATATCAGTAGTATTTTTCCTAATTTTATTTCAAAAAATCATACATAAATTAACAATATTACTAAAAGAATATTATTTATTGCTAAATTCAAAAGATAATATAAATTAATAATTTGCAACAACACACAATCAAGCTTCAAAGATTCCCTAGGTTGCTATGCAACGCTCACAATAATAATGGCTTTCATTAATTAATATTTTATAATGGATGTTACTGTGAAGTCCTATCACATATACATCCTGTATTATCAATATGTTTAATTAACATAAATTATTATGTTAATAATACAATTATTTACCAGAGACCACACAACAAATTTTTGTAATATATTCGTGTAAATTTATGCTACAAAGCCAACACTTCACTTTACATAAATCTGACCTTCAGGTCACTTTAGGCCTGAGACCTGTCTTTAAACATAAGCATCTCAATGGCCTATAGAAATGACATACATTTCAGACTCTTATTTATGGAATTGTTTCTCCTTTGATGGTTAACTATTTTCGTCCACATCATCATTACTCAAAAGATAATAGAACTGACATTTTAATTAGCAGGATAGAAGGAGAGATCTAAACAGGAATTCATTTTCATTAGAAATGCACATCATGGTTTCATTTCTAAAATGCAGTTACATTTAAAGGAGTCTTGAGAAATTTAAAGCCAACAAGTCACAAAAATTAAGATAAATTGGAATTTTTTACTCACATTTAGAATTTTTGAATCATGAGGGTGGGTGGGAGAAGGATAACAAAGAAATACTAAAAGCAAGAATGTTTTTAATACGATTGATTAAACGAAAGAAAGTAGTTTCGATAACTAATATGGAAAAGAAAAACTGAAGAGAATTTTTGAGAGACAACTGAAGAAACTTAATAGAGGATGAACTAGATGGACATCATCAAAGAATGAAGAAGATGCTGTCAATGGCGGATCAAGGCATTTGAAATGAAGGGGGCTAAGAGAGGGACTTTCACAGATGGAGGGTCTGTACTACCTTAGCCTCACCATGCTTGGGGCTGAAGGAAGAAAATTTATGATTATGGCACCTACATTATAGAGGCCGGAAATGGCAATCACAGACTCAAAATTTTAGTTGAATTTTCTTTTCCTTTTCAATTTGTTTTAAATTTTGAAAAATTTAGGGGTGGCCCAGGCCAGCTGAAGCCCCTCTTGAATCGGCCACTGGCTGTAAAGGCAGTGTCAGGATTCAGAAGCAAGACAACCTGGATGTCCATGGGACAATCTGCTTTGTGCAGAAGACATGAAGATGTAATACTATATACCCTTTTATACCCTTGTTTGGAGGGGGGGGGGAATAGTTAACAGTATTTAGTTTGCTTTATGTTTATCCTGCCATTGACAAGGGTAATGTCTTTTTTCTTTTGTGTGTTTTTTAATTAATTATGGTGAAATAAATTAAATGGAAAATAGGGATACATTAAGATAACAGACGTTAAATGAGCTGTCCATTATCTTAAAGAGGTAATCATGCAACATCCATGTAAATGACCCTATGTTACATCAAGCTGCAATTTTCAAGTTGAATTCCTAATCATAAATAAAGTGTGACATATTGTAGGATTTTCAGGATAAAATGTCAAAGGTAAATACTTAACAAAAATGCTACTACTGCCCATTTATTGCACTATAACATAAATTAAACCTATAGGCAATGTCACCATGTTAAATTCATAGGTACTGTGTATTCAACATTGATGATGATCTCAAAACTTATCTTAAAATGTTTCTTATACATCATCTATCTGTCCTGTGATCTGTCACTGTTCAGGTTGGTAAATACTTTTATCAGTAAATACAACAATCAATCAATTAACCAATACATAATTAATCAACCAACCAATTAAATAATATATCAACCAATCAATAGTCTTACCATTTACCAAGCATCAATCAATGAGCCATCAGTTATTCAAATGATAAATAACACAGTCAATCAGTACTAATTGACCAATCAATTTGAATAACCAATTGAATCACTATAAAAACCAATTGATCATTGATCAATCAATTCAATAATAGTTTTATTGACTAATCAATCAGCCAATCAATAAAGGACATTACCAAAGTTTACCATTGGCAGATAAAAATCCAGATAACATGCTTTCTAAATTAATAATGCGTCACCACACTCTGTGAATTCTGCCTAGCATTTTATTTATTAAGACAGGATTGAAGAGAAATATATAGAGATCAATGGAATAATATGCAATGTAGACACATGGAATAATATGCAAGGTAAAAGAACTTTTGTTTACAGATCAACTGGATCTATGGAATAATATGCAATGTAGATCAATGGGATAATAAGATAAAAAAAATACTTTTGTTTACAGATCAACTAAATTATGGAAACTCCCAGATAATATTAAAATAAACTTTGAATCAATGACACTTCTAAATTTTAAAACTTCTATTTCAAATCCTTTTTAAGGTAACTTACACCATTTTATTTTTTCTGCCATGCATATTATTCTTCAATGTAAATTATTGTATTATCAATATTCTAAGAAATTGTTTTAATTACGTTTCTTCAATTGTTTTCTTTTCTTGGTTAAGACTGAACCATTTTGGAAATCAGTGTTTTGACACTGAAACTGTTATTTAAGTATAAAGATAGAATAAGTAAAATAAATCTATTTATATTATACTGGTTCCAAAGGACTAATATGAAGAGAAAACCCACAACCAATTTAACTTGAATGTCAATTAGTACATGTAGTAGATATCCACATTATTATTATAAATCTAATTTTAACTGCTACCATCTACTTTATAAAGTTATCCTGCACTTACATGCTCAAAATCTAAATAATTCTGATAATATTGAATTAGAAATTAACATCCAACTAAAATAACACGAACGTAAGCTAAGAAAATATTTTGCAAAAACAGACCATTAATCAAATAAGTATACACTGATTACAGTGTGACTCGGGCTTCTGTTAGTACCTAATAGCACACACCTGCTCCATGTATATAGATTATAAATCACCTGTTAAGTGACACACTTATCAATTAAACTGAACACAAAAAGAGTCACAATGGTGGTCCAAAATCAATCTTGTATGCTAGCATAATCAGTCATACTATTCATC
>NW_022748202.1:397735-417078 GCF_011630105.1 Anneissia japonica | reverse complement strand
GGAACTTGTAATTTCACTCTACAGGCTGTTTCATGCACTAGGCAATCTTCAGGAGTGGAGGGAATTTCAAATTTGACGTGTATATGTAGAGTTGGGCCGGTGTAGATGCAAATTAGGTATTATGTGTTTTTGAGCAGGAATTTGGCACGGTGTCTGCATTTGAAAGGTACATATACAGTGTTATATATAATATTACTTCTCATTAAAATATACAAATTCTCAAAAATTCAATTGTATTAATATTAACAATTATAAGTATCAGTCATCATTGCAACTCCCAATGTTTCTATCCCACAGTAAACTAAATTTTAATTAGTGCATGGCTCGCTTGATTTTTTTTAGGGTCATGTGTAAAAGGATAATTCAATTGCAATATAGCGCACTGTGATGAATTCTAGGCCAGTGTTTTTACATCTATAACTAAAAACAACGCATGTCTGCCTACCTTACAGAAATATTTTATCTACACCTATTTCAAAGATGCAATGAACAAATTAGTTTATGCAGCTAGACCACATTGTCAGACAGGTAAGCCCACTTCCCCACATAGGTGTTGTCATGCAATTAGAAATGCCATACCTTTGCCAGATTCAAATGCACAGTCTCTAATCTGGGAGAACTCATTACTTTCAATTTCAACTGGTAAGATGCACTCTCCATACTTGTTGCCTACAATGGACTGAATGAGAATGAAAATCCTATAAATAGACAAGTAATTACTATATTACATATTAAAATCAACAATAAAACAGATTCTGATTACAGTAATAACGAGTGGCTCATTAAATAAAAAACACAAGCAAGACGATCATTGCAACAGCTGCAAACTAACCATAGTACAGTTGACATCACATACACTATTAAACTACTATGAATCTAGTTATTGAACTTATACCCCCCTTCACACTGAACTAGTTCGCACTACGTTCTATAGAACAAGGTGGAATGGGGACGAACGGAATATGAACGAAATGGACGTAGTAGACATCGAATACAATCTTAGTATGAATGGTACGAACAGGCAAGGACGGGAATGGTGGTCCAGTACGTCGACCATGTTTAAAATTTGATCTTGTTCTACCCTAAAAAAATTGGATCGGGTAATGGTCGTATTTCAAACGAGATTGCCGTACTAAAAACGGAATTGCTGTACTGCGAACATGGAAAGAATGGGTAAAAAACAAGCTGATCGTCATGAGAACGGGGGAAAATAGGAGTACAATCCAACACCGATGTTGTTACGTACCACCCCATCCTGCCTGTTCTCAGACAGACAAATTAGAAGAGGCTTGATAAGGGTTGTATTATAGCAGATCGGGCTGGAACATGATCCAGATTCCCGTTTTAAACTTGTTAAAGACTGCCTGAGAAAGCAATGCAAACAGGCAAGACTGAGCATGGACTGGTTTGAATGGACATGTCAGTTCGAATTGTGTAGAAATTTCCTACAGTAGAATGGGTTGGAACTTGTTAAGAACAGACTGTAAATGACATTGAACGTAACGTCTTCCCGTTCTAAACGTTGTGCGAACGTTGTACAAACTGTCTGCAATCGTAATGCACTTACTTCAAACTGTGTTATGTCGTAGTAAAATCCAAAATTGCACGTTTCAACCCGTCCTCATCAAGGTTCATATAAGTTTCAGAACGGGCAGGAATGTTCTTCGAACTAGTTTAGTGTGAAGAGCCCATCATGCATATAGGAATTAGTAATTTTGTATCAGTTTCTGAGCTTACCACAAAAAATGGCCCTTGCGAGATCCTGTGAGCCTCGCGGATTTCATTCATGCGGAGTGCCGCTGCCTCGTGATCATTGGCCGCTAGATCTTTAGGTCCTTGATGGAGATCAACAAGCTAGGACAAAAAAACAAATTAGTACAGTAATTATTACTATATTCTTGATAGATTTTGAGATAAACTTGCATAGCAACAAATAGCAACATTAAATAAAATAAAACTCTTAGAATAAGGTATTAGTGATGTATTTGAAGTTCTTCTATGATTAAAAAATCTTCACACACCCTCTACAATTATCCCCAGTCACAGAATGTTTATAAGAATAATAAAAAAATGATCCTGTTTACATTAAACTATATAAAAGAAGTTTCGAGAAGCATCCATTATTTTTATCATAATCACAATCCATACATGTACTTGCATTTAGGACTGAAATACCTAGGGTGAACTCGACGACATTTGACCTATCATGTGAAAAATCCTGGTGGTGCAATTTTGGGTTTTTTTTGTGTGTGTGTTCAAAATTGAACTTTTTATTTTGAAACTAAGACACTTTCTGAGAGTGCCATTTCCGGATATTTTGAGGCGCTAAAAATAATTATCTCAAAGCAGCAACACCAACCATTACCTTTAATATTTTTATTGTTGTGATTGTTATTTTTTATTGTTATACTTTTATTATTATTATTGTTCTTATTAGTATTATCGATATTTATATTATTCCCATTATTATTACAGTATTATTATTATTATTATTATTATTATTATTATTCCACTATTATTATTATTTATTGTATTTCTGCTCTTTATGTGTAATATATTGTAAAGCGCTAGTGACAACTTCCATTTTAACCGGCGCTACAGAAATTCTAAAATCTATCTATCTATCTCTAAGAATGGTCAGCATGTGGTTTGAACACCAGTCCATGAAGTTCAGAAACTGAATAAAAATTGCTGCGCCAGACTATCAAAACCGTCCCAATTAACAGTGTAAGTATAAGCCTAATTGGAAAAAACAACCTTGTATTGTCATCTTTACCTATAAGGCTGATCAGATGACCATAAGGCACTGTAACATAAACAAAACTGTTTTAGTTGTCATGTTATAACCTCCCTTTTGAGATCATGACAAGATCCATAATTGTAACAAGCTCACCAAGGTCATTAATATTGCATCCTGTCCAACACTTCTCAAGACAATTCACCTACAGTTATTAGTAACATCTAAGGATTATTACAACTATTATTTCAAGAAATATGGAAAATTTCACACACAATGGCTAGCCGTTACTAATGGTTAGTATTATCACGATAGATATTTCCAAGGTCACCTTCCTGTTCAGACATTAAATTATCGATTTAGATAACTCAAAATTCTGACATCATTTTTAACCAAAGAGCTAACAGAATCAACAATTTTCACATTGTGTCTAATTTATAGGAGTGAGAACTTGAAGGACCGGGTGACAAGCCATCTGATAGTCACAAATTGTTGAAACAAAAAGAGGAAAATTAAATTTATAGCATCATCATGTTAAACCATCTCAGAACAACTGGTCAAAAAATAACCCAGACTGTTGCTTAGCCCCCTGCACTCTATGACGGCTTCAACACTAGACCTTGCTGAAAAGTGTTAAATCACCATCTCGGACAGCGCCACCAGGAGTACTGTCATTCAGATTGGAGAGTAAGGTTCATACCTGGAACTCGAGTCCATATTCTTGACAGTATTTTTGCAACTCTGGACATGCCTCTTTCAATAAGATTTGTCTCTCTTGGACAGTATCTAAAAAAAAATGGGAGAAATGTATCAATGATATATATTGATATGAATATAAAATTTGTATCATTTTTTTTTTTTAAACATCAAAAGTATTATCATGAAGGTATTACTATATTACTCCATGGTATTATAATATGTAAAAATACAAATGTTTTTCATTAAAACGACAGTATTTTTTTTTTAATAATAGAGAAAAAAAAGTATTTTTGGTAGGTAGTAAATTACAATGTAAACATGCTGTGATGTAACCATTCAGATTCAATATAATTGATACTATTATGCATAAAGAAATATACTATGATAATATTTTTATTATGTATATTTACTTTTTGCTAGCAACTTATTACAGAAGAGCTCTATATTTTCTTATTGTTAAAATGAATTTTTATGGTTGTTACATAGTTGATCCAACTCAAGACTTTTCCATTTCCATTTCCATTTAAAAGTTAATAAGTTTTCATCTCTTATTATTTTCAATACCAATATTCTATTTACAGCACCACAAAGGGATAAACAAGCTTCTCTGATTTCAACCAAGTACGAAACAACATCCCAATTCCTAATTTTACTCTTTACTGAATGACAATATTTTTGACTAGATATTGCAATATCAGTTTTTCCAATCTCTCAATCTAGTATCATTGGCTTTATATAATCCTTCCTACTTTATATTTATATCTAATCCTACTTTTATTAATTCATAATCTACGTCTGATATATTCCTAAAACAAAATATATCTTTACTTGAATAGTAACTGATTCTAGAAATAGTATTTAATCCTCATTTTTAATCCTTTTAAGTGGGGATCTAATCTAAATCCTTAAAATAAAATTGATAGGTTTTCACAATTTAATCTGCAGTCTAATCCTAATTATGTCTGGATGCAAATTAAAGTCTTGATGAATTGAACAAAATTTTTCTTCACTTGAATAATATCTTATACTAGTAATAGTATTAATTCTCCATTTTAATTTTTTTAAGTGTGGTTTAACCCAAATCCTTGGAATAAAACTGATAATTTTTCACAATTTAATCTGCAGACTAATCCTGATTTAATCCTAATCCTGTCTAGATGCCAGTTAAAGTTTTGATGAGCAAAATTTATCTTTACTTGAATAATATCTTATCCTAGAAACAGTATTAATTCTCATTTGTAATCTTATTAAGTGTGGTTCTAATCTAAATCCTTAGAATAAAATTGGTAAGTTTTCATGATTTAATCTGCGGACTAATACTGGTCTAATCCTAAATCCTGTATGGATGCAAAATAAATTCTTTATGCATTAAATCTTATCAAATATTATCTGTACTTGAATAATATCTTATCCTAGAAATAATCCTCATTTTTAATTAAGTGTGAATCTAATCTAAATCCTTTTGATTAAAATTGATCCTTCCAAAATTGAATCCGCAGACTAATACAAATTAGCTTGAGTAATATTATATACATTCACATTTAAAAAGGTTTATTTTAAAGGTGAATAACGCTTTATATTAATTCACTGGATCCATATTGACCGACACCCTATGGAGTATGCTTTGCTATACAATGAAGTACGAGTCAAACCAAACATTCCATGCACCACTAGGCTGCTCACCACTGGGCTGCTTAAGAAAGTCTAAGACCACAACAACCATTGCGCCCCCAATGGCAGGAGTCAAGACCTGTTTCAGTAGCATGTATACTTGCAGTCTGTACCACACACCTGATGAAGCTGGCATTGACTGCCAGCGAAAGCTTGTGTTGAATAAATTACATCAAAGTTAAGTCTCAGAGTGCTGTCTTTTATAATCTGTGTATATTGTTTAGACTAACACGGCTTCATTACTTTTATCAGTCTGTATCATGCAAGTCTAAAAAACACTCTTAGTAATTAAACATTAAAAAATCAGAAAGATTAAAACATTTATGAGACCATTATTTTGTAGACATTTTTTGGGTGCAGAACAAAGTTTTTTGTTTAATATAACATCAGAATTTCTCTGAATTATAACATTTCGTATCATTCCTTCGTACTTCAAACTCAATCCTAAGGTTTATCATCAGGGAATCGAGAATTACTTTTGTCTGCAATGCTGACGCACGATAAATCCCATCATTTGTCATGCTCTTGTCAAGATGGAAATTTTGTCATTTGATTGCCTTCCAGTAGCATTTATAGAAGTGTGCTCTTCTTAAAAATCAATCAATTTTTTTTAAATCAAAAAGAAAACACTATCTCTTCATCAAGAGTCACTGCACCTCAGAATAGCATGGTAGATACAGTAGAATTCAAAGTGTTCATTATTATTATTATATTATTATTATTATTATTATTATAAACAAATTTACCCACAAATCAAGCAACCAATCAATAGCACATTAAATTAAATTAATCTACCAAATAACACCTCAATCGAAAGAAATCAATTAATCAATCAGAACAAAAATCACAAGAAAAAGTAGCACAATCTTTACTTTTACTGTAAACTCTGAAAATTTAAAAAATTACCTAATATTTATTTTTAAATGTCTCTGAAAATAATTATGAAAATATTGCAGTTTATAGGCCAATTCTGCCCTTATAAGGTCAATAATCTAGATAACATTGTTTCATAAAACCACAATCTTCTGGAAGCCAGTAGATATTGATAATGATGGCAAAGATAAAGAAAAGCAGGTCAGAGTAATGATTTTGGACGTTGACACAAGATACAGAGTAGCACGGTATTAGTCTCTAGTGGAATCGCTATATGAACCAGGTTGAACAATAATCCAATGAGCTTCAACTCATTCCACGTACAGTATATTGTCGCAAATGGCTTTTTAAAGTTCTCAGATATTACGTACGGTGGAAATTTCATAAGTTTGTTCATAACAATCTCAAGAGGCATGTACTGAATAAACACACAAATGACATAAGCATGTTAATAATATAATTTAAATAAATTATAATATATCAAATATATAAAATATTATTTTGACGGACATAATAATGATGATGATAAATATTTATAAAGTTTCTTCTTACCTTAGGATAATGAGAAAATATATAAAATAGTGACACCATGAGAAAAAAAATATAGTCTTTCCTAAGTTACATAGTATTGTATATTTATAATGACAAAGACTGAAATTGAGAATGGGGTAAGCATAAACAGTGGGGAAACGGAAAATTACAGAAGGGTACATTTAATAATTAATACGAGACAGACTGAAAGAGACATACTCCATAAGACTGCAGAAAACCAGGACAAGAGACAGGAAACAAGTTTGTTAAATGGATTGAATAAATATGGCTGGCATTATTAGAGACAAGAGAGATCTTTCTCATTAATAATATACAGGTATTGAAGCACTAATCAATTCAGGACAGAATGAGGGCACAGTCAATAAAGTGCAAGTGTCACAGTCAATAAAGTGACAAGTGTCACAGTCAATAAGGTGACAAGTGTCAAAGTCAAGGAATCCTCTGATTTCATATAGCAATCTAATTTGCCAATTAATAGAATGTGAGAGTTGAGTGATGCAATCAGTCATTGACTAAGGTATATTCAACCATTCGACATAGGGAAATACTGTAGGGTACAGTGGCAAAGCTTGTTGTGGAGCAGGAATTCAAGTTGTCCCTCAGAAAATCAACCGATAGCTACGATTGTCAGTATCATTAATATCCTCATCATTACTATCTAATCTAATCATATTTATTTATATAGCGCCTTTCTTTGCAGATACGAAGCGCTTCTGTCCCTGGTCATTGGATCCACATGCTAAGTGTTGCTGCTGTATTCAGCGCAGGAGCAAGCAACCCCACCAGGAAACCATTTATACTCCTGGGAGGAGAGAAGCAATGCAGATAAAGTGTCTTGCTCAAGGACACAAGCAAATGCACAGCGAGGGATTGAAACCCCGACCTCGAGGTTGGGAAACCAAACCTTTCATGCTGCGCCAAACCGCTTCCACAAATTACTATCCCATAATCATCTCTATTCTTGCCTTCTTTATCAATATCATTCTAATTATCATCATTACCATCCTCCTCTGATCCAATCATCGGAATCATTCTAATCTTCTAATCTCATTTTCATCATACAACATTCTTATCCTCATCACCAGCACATCACAATCTTCATTATCATTTATATCCTCAGAATTCTAGACTTCATAATTATCAGCCTAATTATTACTTACAATCTTTATTATCATTATTATTCTCAGCCCTATCCCTCTACTTATCCTCCTTATTACCAGTCTTTTCTTCAGCATTATCTCATCTTCATAATTAGTACACTATTACTATCAGTATTGTTTCATCCCTATTATGAATATCATCATCATTCATAGTGTCATAATTTTGTTTATTATTATGGTCACTATTATCCTCCTTCATTCCAGGGGTGGTGCCAGGACTTTCTCCAGGGGGTCCGAGGTGCCCGACAATGGGGGATGCCCCCAACGAGGTTGAAGATTTTCACGACGAGAGCGAAGATTTTCACGAGAGCAAAGTGGGTGTGGTCAAGCGTCGCTTAAAATGTTTCAAAAATAGTCCGGGGGTGAAGCCCCCGAAAATGTTGAAAATTTAGGGGTTTCAAAGGCTTATTTAATCGATTTTAAGGTCAAAAAATTATGGATAATTTCTTTTTTCTCCCCGACAAATTGTGGTTTTCCTCCCTGACAGGGGCCTTCACCCCGCTGGAGCCACCCCTGCTTCATTTTATAAATATTTTCATCCTCAATATTACCATCATTATCTTCATTCTTATCATTGTGCTTATTATAATTCTCATGCTTATTCACATTGTCATCTTCATTCTCATTCTCTTTCAATTATTTATGTCTACTGATGCACCATCAGATCTTCCAATAATTTTATTTGCTATATAAAATATGTTCTCCGCTCAGCCTCAATAACTATTTGACATAGATCATTTTATTTGAAGGACAAACACTTTGGAATTCACTCAATACACACATTAAATATTGATTTTCTGTTTCATCCAATAATTAAAATTAAAAACCTATTTTCCCACCAAAAATGACATATACATCACTATTGACATTGCACCTCAGTTGCTTATTAAATAATATAAATTTTCACATTAACATTATTATTCTCATTAAAATTATTAGACTACTTTTATTTATATCATTTATCATCTCTTTCTCATCCATCACTATTCTAGCAACATTTCCAAATGGTAAACATGTAGCAACATTTACTGTAAACAAGAATTATATTTCCTACACTTCAAAATCTTTAGCAAAAACCAGAGTGATAGAAAATCATGTTTGCAAGGTTCTGGCATGCACAGGGAACATTAAGATGCGATTTAAGATTTATTCTCGAATGGCTTACAACTGATTCAGCTGCACGTAGTGGCATTAACATTGATGAATATTTGAGTCGGATGGCCTACGAAGCAAATCTCATCATCTGGTGACAATTGATTTGTTTTTTTTTTTTGTGAGTGTCATTAAGTCACATTTTCTAGTGAATTCACTGCAAATATACAGAAACCACTGGTAATGACTTAGTCTGTTTTCACTGGAGAGTGTCCAACATTTGAGAAGGGGCTGATTAAAATATTGAAGGGATGCGGAAAATTCAGAATTGATTTGTTTTTTAAATGTATTGCAAAATTAATTGATGAATAAAAAGTATAGCCGCGTTAGTCTGATACAGTATACTTTAGAACAATATAAAGTAAATGACAGCAGCACTTTTGAGGCTAACAATATAAAATTTATTGCGTATGATTGTGTCCCATGTGAATAGAATAAACACATCGATTTAAAAAGGCATATATAGAATGAAATTGGGGTATAAATTGCAAATTCCCTTATTTCATCACCCCATCTCTCTACACCAAACTACTTTTGATGAGGGCATTATGCAGCATAAAAGGCAATTACTATAAACCGTGTTGTCTATGTAAATGTATTGTACTATATTTAAATGACATACTCGTCTAACGTAACTAATGTACAGGGGTTACAGATATTTCTACTAAACATCTTCTGCACCAAACTCGGTATTAACCAATCAGCAGGAAGGTATTCATCATGTAAAGAGAAAATTCTTATGCATTATTTATGAAAATTCACAACTGATTTAAAAAAAAATATATTACAAAATTAATTGAGTATGCTTGTGTCATTTGTGAATAGAATACACATCGATTTACTTAATGGCATATCTAGAGGGTAATTGGGGGTACAAATTTTGAATTCTCTTGCTTCCGCACCCCATCTCTCTATGCCAAACTACTTTTGATGAGTGCACGAGATTGAAGTATTATGCAGTGTAAAAGGCAATTACTATAAACAATGTTGTCTATGTAAATGTACTATATTCAAATGACATACTCGCCTAAACATAACTAATGTACAGAGGTTACAGATATTTCTACTAAACATCTTCTGCAACTCGGTATTAACCAATCAGCAGGAACATAATTATCATGTGAAGAGACAATTCTTATGCATCTCGTAATTACCTCATCAACTTAATCATTGCACAACACTTAGAACTGTCAAGAACTATGGTTTGCATATAAATGACATCTCCTTTGAGAGTAGAAATTTCTTCACAAAAAAAAAACAAGCATTACTTAGTGCCAATACTGTAGAGATGTTGTTTTTCACTAGAGCCAGCCCACGTCTCCTCCCTTCCTCTTCTTCTTGCATGTTATAACATTGTGTTGTCACGTTATCAAAAGAAAAACTCCTCCACAAAAATATTAACTAGGTTTAAAATTTAAAGCAAGGATGGTAATTGTTGATGTTTAAAATAAATTAGCTAATACAGGATGATATATATCTAAATCTGGATACTTTACAGCATTTATCCGCCTCATAAATGCTTCATCCCAACCAAAAGCTGGTGTAGTCCAAAATAATTTATTTAAAACAGAGAATTGATTCAAAGCCGGGGAACTATTACAGTAAATAAATTTACTAGAATCTTTTTTGTATAACCACAAATCTTCAGTGTGGAGGTGGTTTGCAACAGTGGAAACTGTTTGGTTCCCCAGCCTTGAGGTCGGGGTTTCAATTCTGTGCTGTGAATTTCGCTTGTGTCCCTGAGCAAGGCACTTTATCTACATTGCTTCAGCCTACCCAGCTGTATCAATGGGTATCAGCAAATTGCAGGGAATAACCTGCGGTTGACCAGCTTCCAACACAGGGGGGGAGCATCTCACTCTCATCCGCTTCACGTTACTTGAAAACGGGGATAAGCTTCAGCTCTATGGGCTCTAGTGGCTTGGCAAGGATTTACTTGCTTACAAATCTTGAGTAATTTTATGTTTAAACTTTAAAATCTCTTTCTCCCATACGGAAGTAAAGTGAAAGTACACTAAATTCTATAATGTATCAATTTGTATGTATGACACTAAATTCAATATCAAATTAGTTCACTTTGGTGATCACAGAATGCATATTAATATAAAGGCAGCCAAGTGGGTTGGCCACTGACACAGTAGAAATGGGTGGGATTATCTGATCAATATAGATGTAACCAGTCAGTAAGTCAGCAAATGATCAAGAAGATCATCATGATGACGCACCTAAAATATATGAAAGCATTTTTAAAAAAGTAAAGAGTGTAGCTGTGACCTTTTAATTTTAAGGTCCCGGGTTCAAATCCTTATTAAAAATCAGGATCAATACTCTGTTCCCCAGGCCTCATACTGTAAAGTGACTATTGCATTTTGAGTCCCAAATTATCAGCTCTACTCTCCGCAAGCATCGTAAGGAGACTTAGTTATAGCGTGTTAATGGTCCAAAATGATCAAATCTCTTTTCCCAAAAGCCTCATAAAAGGACTTGGTCATAGCATCAAATGTACCAATTGATCAGCACTCCAGGTTATACAGCTCCCACTTCTCAAGGCTCATAAAGGAAGTGCGACCATCGTATGACCATCGGCCGTTGACTCTGACTCAGCTTCATGTAAGCACTAGACGATGCAACACTGCTGATTGTATTTGGCGGTCTGAATGCGCATCGTGACGTTGCATTGCCCATAGAATCAGGTAGACTAATGATTGTTGGGCACAATGAGTACCCGGCTTTAAACAGCATCAATGGTCCCACGTGATTACCTCCCCTTAGCGCACTAATTAAGGGTCTTCCAATGACCGAATTTCCACTCTCCAACCAAGTCTCACAAGTTTCAGTATAGCAACCAGGCACTAAATATATCAGTTGTGCTAGATGAACCATCCATCAGGGGTCCCAAGTTAGAAGAAATTCCTTGCGTGAGATCTGGTTAAATGAACTTTCTTTACATATTTAATGTTATTTTGCTGTGAATGGTGATACCCATTGGCACTGACAATTGATAATAAAGTAGTGAAAACATGCAAATATTATGAATTTGTGGAAATTGGTTATTTTCCGGGAGATTCTTGCTTGCTTGCATGAGTGCGAGAGGTCGTTTTGATTTCAGGTACTCCGACTTCCGGGAGAGTTGAAATCCCAGCATGATTATCAAAGAGAAAAGAAAATTATGTAGGCATGATACCTCCATGCTGTTACTATCCCATTTACCAGCAAACCCTCTAAAAGGGCATTTTGTCGGGTTGGTGAACCAGGTTTTGCCAGTCTCAATAAGATAAGTTACTTGTTAACAGCTACACCCCTACAGTTTTCTCTTTGACCAAATAACTACTTGTTTACTTTTATATATTAAGGTATTCACCTAATCATATAGTGTATATTTATGCCTTTTGATTAATTGATGTGTATGGATGCACCATTAAAGTGATGGGTGCCACTGTTTCAAAAGCGATTTCCGAATAAATATTATTATTACTAATCCAAAACATCAAAGAAGAATATCTCTACTTAAAAGTCATTATCGCAGCAGGCATTGCTATTTTTTAATAAATTACCAGTATAGTATTTAAAAACCAGGCTGGAAAATTTTAAAAACCTGTGGTTCATAAATGCTAGGCATTTTTATTACCTTAGCTGTAATTTAAGTTAAAAATCATACTAGATATGTTTTTGAATTTCACAAATCAATGATTTGTGTTAGAAGTTAAAATATAGTTTTTATTTAATTGTGCTGGTGTTTTAATTAACTACTAACAACTAATTAGCTTCACTGTTAATCTTGTTAAAAAAAATCCCTGAAGCAGTAATTAATAGATATAAGAAAGGATTTGCATAACCTGGTTCAACAATTGAAAATTTGGTAAATTTGGAAGTTTCCTAAACCCTCACAAGTTTTAATATGTTATGTTATTTGTGATTTTACAAACAAAAAAGATACTATGGAAATTTATCTAATGTTATTTTATGTGAACAAAATCATCATGGCATATACATTTGCCAATAAATCCCAAACATGCTGAAACATAATTTCAAGATCCTTTAGTATTTGGATAGAATCTGCAAAGGATTATTTCTTGTTTCTCTGAGGATATGCAGGAGACTGTTTAATGAGTCTTCGTCTTCCAAAGGGTATTTCAAATTTATCCAATCATAATTAAGAAAACCAAATGGTATTTCAGATGTATCCAATCATAATTAAGAAAACCAAAGGCTATTTCAAATTTATCCAATCGTAATTAAGAAAACGAAAGAGTATTTCAATTTTATCCAATCATAATTAAGAAAACCAAAGGGTATTTATTTCAGATGTATCCAATCATAATTAAGCAAATCAAAGAGTACTTAAAATTTATCAAATTGTAATTACAAAAAATAAATGGGTATTTTAAACTTATCCAATTGTAATTAAGAAAACTTAAATGCATTTCAAAATTATACAATCACAATTAAGAAAATGAGAAGATAAAAAGTTATGTTCTGGTTTAGAAGAAACCAGATTAGATTCTAGATTTTACTTTTTTTTAAATAATGAATAATAATAAATGAACATAATCAGTTGCATAACAATATGATAAAATAGTAGTAATAAAACAACTGCAAAGAGATATATTATCCAAAAATTTGGTTTGAAACATTTAAAAAATACATTTTTATCTATAAATAATTTTAAAATTTCAAATACTATTATCATTACAGTATTATTTACAATTTTGTATTAATTATCCATCTACTTATTGGTTTGAAGGTTTACTGTAATTACTTTTATGGGTTTGTTGGGTTTTCGCTAGCAGTTTCAGCATGGCTTGCTGTGTGCTTTATAAATCATATTTTTATTCACAAAATTCATCAATGTGTAAATATAGCACTGTACTTTTCAAACACCAAATGCTTTTTCCCTATTCATATATTGGATTGGATTTACTCAGTGTAAACACCAAGGATAGCCCACGAAAGTCTAGAAGAAGACTTATTTCCAGTGGGGTCCTTCTGGTGGTGATTAGGATGTACATTGACAGACAATCCCCTACTCTTTTCCGAAGAGTGTACTGCGTTCTTTAACGTGCACATGGTCCATAAATGCACATGGAACCAACGGCTAAAACGTCTCATCCGAAACACAGTGTGCTATTGTGACTTGTATTTCAGCCCTCCAGCTGAAACACAAGGAGAGGCAGTGATTTGAACCGGGGAACTAGAGACCTCTACGATTCAGCTTAGCTGACTGACCTAAGCTGCTGTCTTCATTATAAATTATATGCATTGCGCAACTTCCTCCATTCCTGGGGAGTAATGATTGTACAGCGTGTTCAATTTTATTACAGATCATTCACCTCCGACCAAGTAACCATTTGTACTTCTTGGAGAAGAGAGGCAAACGATATGGCATCTTACCCAAAGACACAAGCATTGGACTACTGCTGGTCTCGAACCAAAGACCTTCTGATTGAAAGCCAAATGCCATGCATGCTACACCACATAGTACTACAAAACTGATACTGAATCAATCATGCATTAATCAATAATTTTTTTTTTTAAATGAATGCTCATGTTTAATTTCAATAAACTTCAATTGACATTTGGCCTCAAATCCACTGATATCGCCTTCAATTTCGAGAACTTGCAAATGATCACACCGTTCTTGTAATATTCATTTTTTAAACCCTAATCAGGTATTAAATGCATATCTGTCTATATTTTACAACATCTGTTAATTAAGCTTGGAAATTAAACTAGACTAAATATTTGCTTTTAAATCGAACAGACATCTCTTTTTGATATTAATGTTCAGTACATTTGCAATATCTACCTTTTAAACCTTGTATATATCTACATTATACAGGATGAAAGATAGGTTAATAGCAAATAGGAACTTCATGGTTCATGAAAATTTAGGTTATTCTTTGGCCTATGATTAACATTTAAATAGAAACTTTGCACTTAAACCATCAATTGCATCTAAGTAATGAACTCTCAAAACAAAATTTCAATGAGTTTTTTCAATTAATTAAAAAAAAATAGTGATTATGTTATTTTCTCCTAGGTTGTTATGTTCTCCTGAATTTACCCAAATTAAATCATGGTTCTTTTTTTTATATTTTTTCATTTACTTACTCTTAATGTGATTTATATTTACGATATTAATTTTTTTATTGTGTGTATGACCCACCAGTAAAATGTACTTCATTACAAAAAGTGTATCACTTGAAAGACAGAATTACATTTTTTAAAACTTGAAAATAAGTGAGAAAAAATAGTTTACCTGATTTGGTACAGCTTATAATCATCCTGACGACCCGTGAAGGGGGTGACGGGCACCCAGCCAATCTACCGCATAATATTTTCTCCATTTTAGTCTGTAGAACCAGCTCTGGTTTGCTTAATCCTCAGAGTCTAATAAACAGCATTCTATAAGGATTTTGATGAACCGAAGCCTAGCAAATAACGAAGGAAATATACTATATTAATTAACAATTAAAAGTTTATTCTCAAGTGGCTTAAAGTTGGATGAAAATCACTTAATAAATTGATAGGACATAAAATTTAATTTCCAAAGTGACAGAGCAATGCAGTAATAACACAATTCTCATGAGTTTACACACTGACACGTTAGGGGCACTACGTGGAAACTGAATTTTGTTTCCCACAAAATCGAATGGTAATACTCCGTGAGTAGCCAACTCTCTGGATAGTTTTAGTGATTTCTGAAATCCATGATGTAACAAAACTCCTTTAGAAATAGTTACATAGGGTCAATATACCAATTAGAACAATTTACATTTCATAATAACTCATTATTTATTTAAAGTTCAAAGAAAGAGAACAGCTTGTATTGTATAATTTTTATCACAATGCACTCTATTCTTTGTATTTTGTAGTATATATATACAAATAGCTAAAATAGTACCAATGATCATTATATATAAAATATATTGTTCTTTTAGTAAAAATTGTAGCCAAATTCAAAAAGTAAGAATATTATGTAACCGTTCAAGACATTTAAGAAGACTGAAGAATTAAAAGAAAGACTCAAATATTTGTTTGTGCTCAATCAGTCCCTAATTCTAATGGTTGGCATCATAGTCTATCACCATGCTTATATTTATACATTTATTTTGAAAAAAAAACATTTTCTCAATGTACCTTTCAATTTAAATAAAAATAAATATTACAAAGTAAACAATTTAAAAATGAAACCTTAGCATGTTTCCCTTTGTGTCCTTCATTTTTTTTCTTTTTTTATTATTGTTACTTGCCTATTTTTGGAGCATGTGTTTTAATCAATCTTAAATATCTCACATAGAGAGCTTATTGATTTGTGCTAATGCCAGCTTATCACAGTTGATATTTTTCATATCTTTGATTATTTTAGGTTGAATCATTTATGATTTATACATTCTTTATTATTTGGTGTTCTATTATTCCTTCAATAATTCTATTTGTGAAATTAGCTCCCCACCCCCCACCCCAACTAAAAAAAGGAAGAAATATCCTGTAGGCTTTATTCTTTATTCAAAGTACTCAGTGTAATTGTTCATTTGTATGTCTCCCTTAATTATGCCCTTTTTGATTGTTATTGTTTTTCAAGTTTTGTACATTTCCTTTTTGTATTCTAATGTTGTAATGCATCGTCCTGCTTTCTTATTTCAACTAATTTTACTGGAATATTTAAAATATTTTAAACATTTTTAATTATTAAAAATAAATGTTTAAATATTCTGTACATTTCAAATTTTCCTTCAATTTAAAATAAAGTTATTTTGAATCCTAGACATCCTGAACATTATGATAATAAATCAATTCCTCTCAATAAATTTGTAATTAAAATTTTTTTTAAATATACATAGATATGAAAATATGAAACATTCGTAGCTTAAATCTACTATTATTTATTGATACAATCACCTGCAAAACACAAAACACATTTATGTATCCACCTAACCAGTGGATAATAAAATACATAAATATGAAAATATGAATAAAAACATCAGCAGCTTAAATATGTTTTTATTTTATTTCAAATTCAATTTGATAATTATCCTCTAACCAGTAGAGGATGAAATATAGATAATATATATAAGAAACTATTGTTCTATATATAAATACATACAAAAAAAGGTTGTTACGGATTTTCAATTGAAAACAAAGAATGGCTATTACAACAATCCCAAGAGTAATTTTCATAGTTTGTAGTTTTGCTTGTATCTGTTAAAGTGGCGTTCTGTTCTCTCCTTTATTGATCTCACTGAATTTTGCATTTTGAGAAATTGTAATTTTTTCCTTGGTTTTTATTTCAACTGTTCTGGTATATGTAATGAAACTGACTTGATTTAATGAAATTGTCTGTTTTAATGAATTTGTTCTGTTGTTTTAAAGTAATTGTACTATTTTACTTCTCCGTTTCGGATGTATTCTGAATGAATTAAATTGAATTTAAATCATTTGTATTTATAAAGTTCATTTTACAATGAATAAATAATAATTTTTTTTTAAATAATAAATTTTTAAGTTAGTGGATCCTCGGTTTTATTAATACTAACAGGATATCAAATACAGTTAACTGATGCCTACCAATAAATAAACTTAAACCCACAGTCCATTAAACCCTATCTTATTGCAAATATACTTTACAAAAGTGTCAGATTTTTTCCCCCCACTGTCAGATAATTGCTGGTTTTGATAACTCGGTTTCAAAAATATTAAATTTTTCAAAGAATTTTATTTAGATGGTTATTGTCTAGATGACAATTTTTCCCCCTTTTTTTTTTCTTTCCCCTACCACCTTTTTCATTTTTTTCCCTTTTCATATTTTTTGTGTAAATACTCTGTTTCTTAGTAGTATTTTACACAAAAAATAATTTGTTATCTATATATATTATGGTTTTCTAGGAATATACTCATAATTATGTCACCAATAACCCCATGTGGCCTGAGTATACAATATTTGTAGGAAGATGTTTTTTGAAATAACTATTATCAAAATACTTATGTTTACGTTATAAATGTTAATATGAACATACAGAAATAACAATGATATCTTAATCTACTGCTTACCTCATATAAAGATATCACACATCAAATGACATTGATTTACAGATAATAATGATACGACATGACTTGAATTTGTGAATCTTATCTCTTAAAAATACAATTTCTGATAGAAACATATTATAGAAGCCTTCTCTATTGCAAATTTTGAAGCTACAAAACCTGTACAGAATACCATTTGCATAAGTATATGATCACGTTAGCTGAGACAGACGTCAGAGAACAACGTGTTTTGCATTTCTGTCTCTTTGCTAAGCCCAGATTACCATCTGGTGGTGATGAAACATGTTTTTGCAATGTCCGTGATACGTGCATACAATGGAAGTGAGCAGTTTGCTCGATAAACTCACTTTAGCAAAGTGTAATATACAGTTCTTGTTCATTTTACTACAAGTGGTGTCGATCTTTTTGTTTATAATAGATTTATATTTATATGTTCATTGTAGTTAGATTTAAAAGTTTTTAAATTAAATCAATATTTGAGGATTGCCATCCCAAATCCAGCATACTGTCACTATTATATTAAATTCTTTGTAGACAGTATTTTTAATTTTTCACTTGTTTTTTGTCATGATTTTTTGTTGCGCAGATATTGGCCCTTGATGGTATTTGCAGCAATAAATAAATCAAAATGAAGTTGGAATTGAGTAATTAGCATACAAAATGTGGCATTATTAATATACTTTAGTACACAGAAGCTGTAATACTTTTAGTCAACTTTTGCAATAGTAAGTCAATTCCAGTAAATGACCCATCATCAAAGGTTTTAAAGTCAATTTTCATTTTTTGGTCATTGATGCTGGTTTTGGGATAGTAAGACTAATTTATATTGTATTTTATTAGCATTTTACAGTTATCATTTGAGTATCGATACATTTTTAAGTAAATGTTTTTTGAGAAGATATGAAGAGATGGTAACATAGGCATGAAATCAACTTAAATAATAGTGATAATGACATTGATTGTGGAGATAATGATAGAGATAATGCTGAAGATGATGATAATGATGAACACGATACTGATAAAGACAATTGAAGCAACTCAATCGAAACGTTCAGATATTCTCAACCAACAACAACAGTTCTATCTACGTGGTGTACCGCAAGCATAAATATATATTATTACTTCGCCATGCAAGCCTTAAAACAATATGATGATGATTATGATTAGTGAGAGGATGGTGATTCGGATAATGATGATGCTGGTGGTGATGATAATGACGAGTCAAGTGGCCAAGCGGTTAGCCAGAGACGTCGCTAGCGACATCCTGTAACATCGGCGCTAGTTCCAGCCGCTCCTCACCCAGGGTTCGGTTGGTAGTAGCAAGGCTGTTCAGATTAGGACTATGGAGGCCTAGTATACATCTGGCTTGTGTACACTTTAAAGAACCCATTGCATCTTTCGGAAGAGTAGGGGGTTACCCCGATGTTATGGTTCATTTCAGCCCCTGTCGT
>NW_022748202.1:346176-397421 GCF_011630105.1 Anneissia japonica | reverse complement strand
TACAAAGAATACAGTTGAATAGGAAATTATAAATACAATTTTCAATTGAATGCTACTGACGCATTTTAACTGAAATATAAATAAATGTAAACAACCAATTTCATTAGCTCAATTTAAATTAACTTTTGTTTTTCAATACTTCCATAAATGTAAAATATTAGTCTAAATTGTTAATCATGTTTATATCTACTAAGACAGATGGAGTCATGTAGTCTGCTATGTGTTTTATGTTAGTTTTTACTACTTGGGTGGAGTAAAATTGTATTGTTTACAGAAGCTTATTTTGTCGCCAGTGGTTTACTGTTTACATATATCTCAATAATTAATAAATTTTTAAAAAGTAGGCATATAAAAAGGTGAGAAGACACAGTCTGCAGGAAAAAATCAACCAATCAGAAGATATACAGATGAGGATTTTTATATTTTCAACACTGCTGACTGATGTTTTGTACTACTGACAGGCACTGGACCATAAACACGTTGTACTATTGCAAAATCGAGACAAAGACAAAGCAGGCTAGAAATTATTTATGAAATAATTGGCTGATGGGAATAAATGTTTAATAAAATATAGTACAAGTAACCTTTACCCTAATTGTCATTTGGTTTTACTGTTTTCATAGATATTAAAAAATAGTACATATTAATAATCAACTAGTGTAATTGGAGCAATCGATGTCTGACCTAGATATCACTAAAAATTGTCAATAATAAAAAAAAACTACTATTAATTCCCTTCGTCTACTGTCGAGCTATATATGAGGCGAATGAATTATATATTTATGAGTATAAATGGGTACCTACTGTAGTAGGACTGTCTCTTATACACATCTAGATGTGTATAAGAGACAGTAAAATGGGGATGAAATATGAGTTCATTAGAAGAGTATATGTATTTTTTTATGTTTCTCATTCTTTTCATGTCACGGACAAGATTTTAATACTGCATACTACGATTTACATTCAATAGAGAAATGATGCTTGTTGATTCCAACTGACAAACACAATCTAACATCAAAATCCATGCATAAAATTATGATTTCAATCATGCATTTTTCTCCTATAAAACGAACTGTATCACTGTGTCTCAATGATGATATTTTATTTTTACCTAGCATTACTGTACACTTTTGTTTTTTATTATACAGTGTTCTTATAAAATGTGTTCTTATAAAAGAACCTCAATGGCATACTAATGATACAAATAACTGACTGTTTTTGGTATAAGCATGGACCTATTCTTATTAGGTCCATGTTATAAGGTTGTTTATTCTTGCACTAGTAGCAACATAAAGTTTGTTTAGCTTGGATTAAGTTAAGGCAGGCATTTCCAAATAATCAGGCCAGAGTAATAAACAATAGAAAGTTTTATGCATAGCTAAACTACTTTCCATGAGTATGGTTGCATTCCATCCAAAAACATATGTGGCAAAGACAAGCGAAACCAGTCACTCGTCGCAAAAATCGATTTCGAGTTATTAATACAGTGTTAGAGAGTAAAATAATAGCTATAAAATGGTAAAAAAAATTAAACACAGAGCTGTTTAAAGAACTACATATGAGAAATCAGCCTTCAAAGTTTATTATTTCAGGCATCTCTCATGCAGAAACTTTTATCAAATCCTTAAAAAATGTTGTTTTAACATTGCACATTGGGAAAATAACAGCATAGAATGATGTGTAGGTATATAAAGGTTAGTTTAGTGCAATAAAATAGATTTTCAAAAATTTGACATTCCAGCATGATTTGGCCATTTTCTCTGAAACTCGATTTGCGACGAGTGACTGGTTTGGCTTGTCTTTGCCACATATATATATTTATATATATTTATATATATACTTGAAGACTCCTCCACCTGTAGTTGCATTTCACACAGCACTAAAACCAACCTCACACCAATTAATGTTTTATCAATCCTCTTCACCGTTAGTTATTTACCTTGTACGTACATTTAGCTTGTCAGTAGTTTACGACTACAAACAAATTTCATGTGCACAAGTTGAATAATCGGTGAACTCAAGCGGATCAAGAATAAAAATGCAAGATATCTTTCTTATGCTTTCCGATGCATACACTGTCATCGATTACTAAAGATTGATCACTCAAATGAGGTTTCACAGAAGGGGGTTTCTGTCTTCCCTGATCATAAAAATGCCATGTTACTGTTCTATTATAACATAACCCTAATCTATCATCTAAATTGATTAGTTATCTGGTGGTATTAATAGTGCTCTGTGAATTAAATTTCAGACCGACTTTAATTTCAACAAGCGTACATTTTGACAACACATAGCAGAACATTAAAACAAGTTAGCTCATTAAACAATAAATTACCACATGGAAATCATCCTTCAGCATTTTATGTAATTAGTACCGGTACTTGGTCGCTACACTGGCTATATCAAAGGAGTTACATTAATTGGTAACATTCAATTCTGCATTTGATGATTATTGTATTGTATTATAATTATTATTAATATTTTGGTGATGACCATGGTGATGATGATGATGATGGTGATGATGATGATGATAATGATGATGATGATGACAAAAATGATAATTATGGTGATTAGATTATGATGATGAACATAATGATAATAATGATGATGATGATGATAAAGACAATGATAAAAATGATGACGATGATGATGATGATGATGATGCTGAGAATAGTGATGATAATGACGATAATACAGACGATATCATGATGATGATGATGCTGATGGCAATGGTAAGATGAAAATGATAACAACAATAACTTAAAAAATAACATTAATTCACGATAATGATAACGAAAATGAAATAATAATGTTATTAAAGACAGAAATTATGAATGATGAATGCTTTTACTGCCAAAACAACTTAGCAATTCATCATTGACTTGTGAAACATTGAAAGAAGGCCATACACTAAGCTTTGTTGCCCTTGGATCTAGATTCAACTCAACTCATACAGTTGCCTGTGGCAGTCATGTTGAATTCCACCCACGATAACGCCATTACTCAAAATTGCAAGCGGCTAGGCAGATCTAGTTGCTCAGAATGGTTATATCACATTTGACTAGTAACCGCTTGCTATAGTCAGGAACAGAATCCATGATACAAAAAGCTTTCCTGCAATTTTTATCATAAAAATTGAAGTTGAAATGATCACATGACATCTAGTCACAACCACTATTCAGGTGATTTGGAAAAAGAAATCACCGCCATCATTTTTGTTAATATTGGACCACCACATGAATGTACACCCACTCTCACAAATAAGGAGCGAGTCTCCCGCATGAGCCTACACTTTTTATGTCTCACGCCTATGTTGTATTATCTCACGCATCATAAAAATGTTATAAAATTAACATTTTTTTGATGGGCACGGTGAGATAGCCACGAACACACATTATTCTATGTAAATTTCTTATAACAAAGCTATACTGACTGACGATGGTAATCAGTAATTGTTTTAATAACATAGAGGGTGCTCTATTTTGTGATTTTTACATAGAGGGCGCTAAACACATTTTATTTCTTTGTCTCACGCAACAGATGCCAACAAAGCTGGCAGGTATATGATAAATTCTTGTTTCGTGGTAACTTTTAAAATTCTGTCAAAGTATCATATTTAATGTGAGACAAATATATGGGTATGATATGACATCATCATGTCTGTCAACGATTTTTTTGCGGCCCGCGGCAATGAATTAAAACTCTATGTTTACAGCCCGCCAATCAAAATTGGCTAGAAAACTTGTTTTTGACGGCCCAACAACAATCATATGTATAAAAGTAACATTAAAACTGAGAATAAAGTGATTCAAGGTTTTTTGGAAGCTCACTGGAAACATCAAAAATTGGGTGCGGCCCTCGGTGTTAAATCAAAAATTCACTTTGGCCCTCCGACAGATTTTTATGCTCACCCCTGATTTAGGTAATTCACACATCTGCCTACTTAACTTGATAGTCTGGATACTGCACTCTTATTTCCGGTGAATCTTCACACAAGGAAGTGTACTGTGTACAAAAAAGCTAATGTTAATCTCAACGTACTCAACTTTTGCTTTACTTTTTACTATAATAGTACAGATTACAATATTGCTTTTTCAAAATTTTATTTTTTATTTTGAATAGTTACTACTGTATCTAAAAAAAAAAATTTTTTTTTAGCGCCTTGAGGGCTGTATCAACTAGGTTTTATGAATGCCAGTAAAACGGAATAACTTCAGGATCAAATCTGTGCTCAGAAATATAAATTTCCTGAACACTTCATGGTCTCAACAAGCAGACGACAGGATGACGACAGGATGATTGTTACTGCATTAGATGCATGCTTTGACATTTCTCCTTTTGGCATGCCAAGACATTTTTGCATGGATATTTTCTTCATTGTCAAATAAAATATTGATGTTTGAAGTTGTCTAAATTTGTCAATATTACTTTTTAACAATCAACTGCTTTCCATTTGTGTTTTTAATTGACAGTAATAGATGAGAGGTTTGTGGTGAGTTTCAAGTTGATTTTTATGTCAAACTCAAGAAGTAGCTGCAGAGAAAACAACTCACAGGGTTCCTGAATAATGAGCTCCACCTTTAAAATACAAAAGTTCGTAGTGGATATACGAAAAGCCTTAGAAGGAAAAACATGAGCCTCTTGGGAGGATAATTAAGCCTTTTCTGAAAATGAGCACTCCTATTATAAGATTATTACTAGCCAGTTGATGGGATCAATGAGCCCTTCGATGAGTTGATTAACCCTAGGGCTATAGTATAGTCATGTACGATGCATGACCTTCAGTAGAAAAATGGTTCGTTTACTGGAAACTCTAAAAGTCATGTTCATGAGATTAGAATTTATGTTGTAAATAATATAAAATATGAATCTCTACAAAATAGTATAGTAAATGGGTGAGAGAAAAAAAAAACCAAAGTATTGGACATCATGGCATAATCAAAAGAAAGTGGACATGAGCAGGACATATCCTCCGTATGACAGGCAGCAAATGGAGTACAGCTCTAACATTATGGACACCATTAATGGGGAAAACGAACAAGGGAAGACAGAGAAAGAGATGGAGAGATGAAGTAGATCAGTACTGGAATGCTGTGAGCTAGTGAAATTTGGTGGCAATATGCTAAGGCCTTTGTACTGCAATGGGCCAACAATAGCTGACTATGATGATATTATCTTATCTCATATTACCTTATTTTAAGGGGCAGATCCATAGAATCATGTGACGTGCAGTGCACTGAGCAGCAGTGGCGGCGCCAGCGGAGGGGCAGCAGGGGCTGAAGCCCCCCCCACACCGGACAGGTCAAGCCCCCCATTGGACAGAGCTCGTTGGGCAGTCGGACTAAAAAATATATAAAAATAGGCCTACGCCAAGCCAAAACATGTCTATTACAATCAGAGAGTGTCATTTCTGGCCATCCAGAGGTTCCTATTCTTAAAAAAATTTCATTTGGGAGGGGGAACACCCTTTCAAAATCCTCCCCCTGCCTGGGCCTACCAGCCCAAGTCCCCCTGTCGGACAGCTCAGCCCCCCAGAAAATATATCCTAGAGCTGCCACTGCTGAGCAGTAGTTGGTGTCTGAGATTTCTGTTTAGAAATGTTTGACAATAGACACTGGTACCTGGAATTTATTTTGAAAAATGGCTTAGTTTGGAATACCGTGTTCCACTCATTCTCCTTTCATATGCGTGCGGCCTTTACAATAATTCCCTATATGGTGATTAAGTAAAACATCTTGGAATTTGCATGATGTTAGCTTCAATGTCAATAAAATGAAATTGTAACATGTAATAGATAAGCCTGGTAAACATAATGCATAATACATAATGTGCACACATCCAGAATAAATATCAGCTCAATGCATATAAAATATAAAATATAGGAAAGGTTTAGTACATAGTCTGTCCAGACAATCAAATTTCATGTGACATAAACATGTGAGATACCTAAATATGTTCATGATAAAATCACATCATAACCATATATAGGCACATCACGACTATATATGGGCACAACATGACCATATATAGGCACATCATAACCACATATAGGCACATCATGACTATATATGGGCACAACATGACCATATATAGGCACATCATAACCACATATAGGCACATTATGACTATATATGGGCATACAACAGTTTTTTGTTTCTCAAACAAAATTTAGCAGATGAGTTGATTTGCTGGTACAGGTTGTCAATTTCTTGCCTAATTGATTTACTTGTACGGAAGACTGAAGACCGACACTTATTAAATGCTCACTTGCACACAGTGCCATAGAAAGGTCAGGGCTTAATTAATATACAGAAGATGGTTTTCAAGCTCAGCGACTATGATTTATTGTAAATAGGTATAGGTCAAAGTGTATAATCATCTATTATATACAGTAATTTATTGTAACTGAATAGAGGACTAGTGGCATATTGCTAGATGCTGGCCATTCAATCACAATGGTGCCATTAATGGGAGCTGGAGTGCTTATGATCCCTGTTGAACATGACCCGTCAGATCCAAAAAGGAAATTTAGTTTTGTATTTTTAACATATTATTTTTGCTTAAAATGGCCCAATATTATTGAAGGGGTCCCCACTACAACTTCATTCCAAGACCCTTCTGGTCTACATATAAAAATGTCAGACCCAGCCACCCTCCCCAAGCACTTTCCTACTGCAAATTTGCTGAGAAAATATTAAGGTACCAGTAGTTAAAAATTGCTTTGTTCCCCCAGCTAGCGCCCTCTCACTTTTTCACCGCCATGAATCTGGACTAGCTCAACAACAAGATATACCACTGCCCAGCGCAGAATCTTTATTTGCTCCATGCCTTACTGGTTTTGGATGATAGAGCTTGCATTGTATTAAAAGGCTTACATGATCTGTGTTCTTTTTTTCTCTTCCCTTTCTTATTTCTTGCATTAGAGGAAAATGTCTTACACTGTATGTATAATAATATCTCTCTCTCTCTCTTGTAAATTGGGTCACTCTGGGTAATCGTTTGTGAAGAGATGAAAATCAATGATCATGGCACAAACTTGAAAATGTTCAAAAAATGAAACATTATATCACAGAGAGCATTTGTTCATCCGTTTGGCTAAATTAGAATAAAAACACTCACATAAAACAATCACAGACTGACAGGAATTCTTTAGGGAATTTTCGTAAATTATATGGATTAAGGTGTATGGTTACAAATACACTACAAAACACAGCAATCTAACCAACTTCAGATAGTGGTTCTTGTACAGTACACCAGTTTAAGTTACATCATTGAACACGTTTTTAAAATAAAACCATGACAAAAAGAGTAACATACGTCAGTTTGTCGTTAAGAGCTGTAGTGACTAAGTAACACGCATCGTCCGCAGGGAGTCGTTTCAACCATTTGTTGTAGCTGTGCGCACTGTTAATGGTCATGCCACTGGTTACATACTGCCGACTGGCTTCTAGTCTTTCTTATCGGATAACCAGTTCGACGTTGCATGTAGCTAAACAAAGTTTGTCATTTCTTATTTCGTATCTGGAACGGCTGGATTATTAACAGATCAAAAATTATTTTTAAACAATTTATGAATCTTCGTAAAATGTGTTGAATGATAAGCACCTTGAAAAATTTATTCTTGAGGCTAAATTAATTGACTAAAAGTTTGGTTGGGTTTTTTTTAATGTTTTATCATGCTCCTTTTTTACAATCAAACTTCTATTTTCATCTAAATATTGATAAACATTATTACACTTTAATGTGGCAATATTTATTATTATTATTATTATTATTAATATTACAAACATGAGATTTCTTTTGCACAAAGCTTTCACCAAACAGATGGGATATAATCACACAGAGATCATGTGCATTAATACAAGAAGCCCCACCATATGGGTAAAATCTTACAACGTAAGATAAATCTGCTGTAGTCTAAAAGAACTAATTTTACAGTTTTTAATTTTAAAATTGAATATAAAAGCTACTTATCAACTTATGAATCACCAGGTACATATTATATAACTTATAAACTAATAAAAAAAATATTTAAAAAAATTATACAATGCAAAATTAAACAGGATTATACAACATTAATGTATATCTGTATGTATAAATAGGCACAAGGCATGGTCCAGTAACAAATAATTGATATATACCTATATAAGTTGCATAATATTATCATTGTGGCTTATTTTTTTCAAAATTACAACCACTATCCTTAAATAACATACAGGCATTTGTGATAAAGTCAAATATATTATTGCAGTGAGTCTTGGATCTAATATGGTACCGCTTGATTGTGGACCTCTAAATGGTATAAAAAATAACTGATCATTGTACCTTAAGTCATAAAATGAAAGATTTTCAGCAATTTTTAATTTATCTACAAGTCATTTGATATAATTAGAATGGCAGAATTATTTACCTTAAAACATGGCCTTAAACTTTGCCCTCAACTTCACTGGATCAAATATTGATGATAGAATTAAAATTGATCTTGGAGGAGAAATTTTAATGATGCTTTTATCTGTTTTTAATACTGTAAAATAAATTATTAAGTTTCGCATGGGATTAAAGCCTTACTGAAAAATCAAATGAAAAAAGAATTGCATTGTTGCTCTTATTTTGTTTTCAATTTTTATTTTCTTAATTTGAAAATTTCTGCAATTTTATATTTATGTTTTGTTTAAATTGTTACTTTTACTTTCAGGTTGAATTTCCCCTTTCCCTGTATTCTACTACATGATATAATAGGTAAATGTCATATAAATTATTACTATTGAAAATATAACAACTGAAATTTCTAAGGCCCAAAAGTTTACTTTTACTTAAAATTTACTTAATTGCTGTCAGTTATCAGATGCTATAACTCTAGCACAATATCAAGAAAATTAATTTTCGATAAATTTCAGTTTCACAGTTGATCCGTATCTGTTCCCATTTGGTAATCATTTCATAGAATAACTACGTAGTCTAGACATTTATTTGATGTAATTTTATAATCGATGACCTTATATGACCTTACTTGACGTTATGAGTTTTTTTGAGCACTGACACAGTTCTGCACTGCATGCAGATCATTGGTCGTATTTGTAAGTAGAATACAAAATATCATTTGAAAAAATATTAATATATTTATTACCAACATCATAATAGTATATAAAGGAAGGAGGATAAAACAAATAGTTTCCTTAAACTGTTAAATTCTATTAAATGCAATCACTGTAAAACCAAAAAATAAGAAAAATAATATGATCGTGAACAAGGTGATGATGATGATAAAGCTGGAATGATGATTATGATAATGATGATTATGACAATGATGATATTCAATTAATGTTTACTTTTAAATCATTATATTTTTTACATACACATTATAAATAAAACTAGTGGCAGATTCAGGGGGTCTTCTAACCGGCTAGTACCCACCTCTCCCACCCTCCCTAAATTTTTCCAAATTTTAAAAAATGAAGAAAGAAAATCATATTCAAATCTGACAGTTACCATTATAATGCAGAAGAACAGATAATTTATATTTTTTGGGGTGTTTGTCCAATGAGAATAATATATATAGCAAGTTTTTCACAAAAATCTTTAACATTGGAAATGTACAAAAAAAAACAAAATGGACCTGAACTATTTATACATCATAGTAATTTTTTTCTAATAATTAAATTACAATGGTGAATGAAACTTCCATGCAAATAGAGTACCTGAAAACAGTTTAGAAAAAATTGGATAATATAAATATTATTAACATGAACACAATCCTTAGTGTAAATACATGAAACTTCATGTCCTTGATGCTTAGTATATATTAAACAATTATATACTGTACTTTGATAAATGTGAATTCATACAAGCTAATATTTAGTGCTACAGTAGAAATTATTTTCTGTACTAAAATTACATATAGAGGACACTGTTCACTTCATCTAATTATAGTTGTTACACATACAGTAGAAATAAGGGGGTCATGTTATACTTTATGTACTTGATTCAACACATTAAATTTGGCATTAATAACATTAAAATATTTTCTAATTATCTACCGCGTATTCTTCATTATTCTGTCAAGTTTCTTCTTATTCTATTCTTGTGCATTATCCATTTAGGAGAGACATTAAAACTACTCTCTGATTATACTGAAGTCTACTGCTGACTAAGGATTTTAATTTATGAAAAATGTAGATGGACTATAGATATTTGAACTACAAATACTATAGTTCCGGTTTGCTACCATTTCTGAATATTTATGATCCCTTAAAATCTCTACATATTTATTAGTTGCTTCAACTTTATTTAGAGTCTTGTTTTTTTCTCTCATAAATCAGAGATGACAAAATTAGCATGCAAACATTTGTAAAAACAGAAAGTTTTTAATGATGAAGCGGTAGAGCATACCGCAAAGTGAATCACTAAGAGCTATTTAATGGGGCATGCTAACTAAGATATTGAGAATTATTAGCAGATGAACAGCAATAATGATTTCCGAGTTTCTCGCAGCAAAAAATATCTCCCTCAAAATAGACCTTAAAATATAAAAATGAGCAATTTTAAATATTTATTTTATTTCCTGAAGTGTTCTGTAATTTCTATCAGACAATGCAGTTTCAAAACTATAATCTCAATAATAGTTGTATTAGCAATAAATATTATTTTATTATTTTTTATGGTACACTAGAAACAACTATTAAAAAAATAACAATGAAACGCTGATCAGTTATTGGCTTCAATAAGACATTACCAGTTTCATTGTGGGTAATCTAAAATTAGACTTAGTTTTTACTGACTATTTACAAATTATTATAATTATTAAATAGTTCCATGGGTTTCCAAAATTGTACTTGTGAATGTAAAAGTCATTGAATTAATACAATATTAGTCTGAATAATATAACCAGAAGCATATATATAGTTCTATTAACACTGTCAGTATCTTGTAAACATCAATTAAAGACTGAATTATTTAAACAAGACATTCTTAAGTATTTTAGCACTGCATAGTAGCTCCTCATTCAATATATACACTATAGAAAATCGCTCCCTAATGGTTTGTTATGGGTAAACACTGCAGATTCAATTGTTTTTTACAAAGTCTTATTGACTCAGCCGAAACATGTGCGATTAACCAGGTTATGAAGCAATATATAGAGCAAACATCTAGCGAAAACAGGGCACCGTTAAATCTAAATCTGTTTAGAAATGAATTTGGGACATGAAAATGGAATCGATGAAACGTATTTACTTTAGTTGTCAGCTTAAAATGTCTGCATGATTTGCAATCAGCAATGATGTCTGAGTTTTAATTATTATTATTATTCAAGTACCAACCTAAGAATGATGATAATAATAATATTAATAATATTTATTTGGCAAATATACAGATTTAAAATAATATATATTGCCTTGATAGGGAATGGGCGAAAGCCAAAACTAGATATGCTCCCTATCCTTCATATTATGAAATACACTAGTACAAAAAACAATCGAAATTAATCAGAAATATTAAAAGATATAAAATGCTTAACTGAATTATTCTTAAAAGAGGAAACATTAACAGAGTTTTGAAGTAAAGGAGGTAGTTCTTTCCACAGTCCGGGAAAGGACACAAAAGCAGAGTTTATCAAATATTGCTTTTGGCTTTCCAGGGAATAAGATAATTATAATGGAAATGTAGTGATGATAATAATTATAATAATAATAATTAATATACTTTATTTTTACATGGATACACTTGATTCACCTGAGGGTGTTTTTCGTCAAGGCCTTGCAAGGCCATATGTAAAGTAACAAATAAGGAAAATATTAAAAGTAAAAGAACGAAGAAAACTACATTTAAACAAAAGGTTAGCAATTTACTGTAGATACTGAATAATATATTAAACAAAATAAATAAATCTCATGAATAATTTTAAAAAACTGTTTTGTGCTGGACAGTTTCGTTAATATAAATTATTACAGTTTCACATTAGTTTGGCATTTGAACTACAGGATTGCTTTCCTTTAATCTTTATAAAAAAAATATTTGTTATTGTTAAAAATAGTTAAGTTTCTGAGTTCGTTTATAACCATTAACAATGTTGTCAAAACACAATGACATTTTGTAACATACTATGACTTTCAATTGTGTTTTATGAAGTTTTATGGTAACACTCACTTAATTGCTTTATGCTTTTAAATTTTACTCAATGACTGTAATAAAACTTGCAATTTAAAATTATATTTTAGAAAGTTTTCTGTTATCACCCACTTGCTTTGTATTTTTAACTTTTATATACTCAATGACCCTGATACAACTTATCAGAATCAAGTGTACAGAGTCTTAATGAAAACAAAAGGTAATTTAATTGAGTAATACCTTAAGCAAAATTGGATAATTCAGAGAAAATCAATACAGTATCTAATATGCCCTAGGAATCCACTCAAATAGCCTACGAAAAATAATCACTCTTCCACCAATATCTAATAATCCACCCACCGTTTAATTTACCCATAAAGTAATTGATAACATCATGTTTTTAGTATTTTTTAATGCAACTGATGATAATACATCCACGCCCTCTAGTTTATTCAATTGGTTTAAATTATATTCAGGATTTTTTTAATTCACCTGTAATTTATATGTTAATAATAAATCCATGCTTACAAGTTTATACATAGCCTTATCTAAATTTAATCAGATAATATCATATCTGGTTTTTAGTCAAAACCACAATTCATTTTCAATATTAATATATCTAAGCTTTTTGAGGTTAATTTTACCATTATTCATCAGTAAAATAATTAATCTAAGATTTTTAGTACAACAAGCATAATCCATCTGTTAATATTACATCTAAGCATTTTAGTTTACCCATAATGCAACTGGAAATAATAGTAACGCATCTTTTATTCCCATATACCTTATAAATCTATGCTCTGTAGCAATAACCCATAATGAATCAGGTAAAAATACAATGCTTTCTAATTGCTAATGCATTTCGGAAAATATTACTGGGTCTAGTTGATACATAGAAGTGTCTGGCACAACAGACTTGGGCTTTTAATCGAAAGATTAAATTAATTGAGTAAGATTTGGTTCTTGAACTATGGGCCACAACCAAAAATTAGGTCGCCAAATAAATTAAAGATTTGCTAGACGAGAACTGCTGCTATAATTTATTCTTTCACCAAGAGGTTAGGTGGTATTAACACTCTGACAGCCAAGGGTTTGAAAAAATAGTATCAGCCACTGCCAAACATTTTCGCGAATTTTAACACTTTTCCGAAGCTTGTTGAGAGTGCATATGTGACCAGATTGACATGTAACAAATATTACAAGAACTACACACACCTTTGCTTTACAATCGCACCAAACTCTTTATTCTAATGACAATCTGTAAACCTTAACAGTAAAATGAAAATGACTCACTTTTCTAGATTTACGCAATTTCGCACAACGAAGCTGAGATAATCACGATTTCGTTAAAGTACATCAATACCGCTACGCTCAATGTAAACAAACAAATAGTGAAATACTTACGTTCCAGACTGAATATACATGTAGTGTTAAAAAATTGTTGGTACATGTTGGTAATTACCCCATCTATCGGATTCTGTAAAAAAACCTGAAACACAGAGATCTCTGTGTTTGGCGGTTAAGCGTTGTGCAACCAAACACGGACATCTGCATGTTTGGTGGGCAGAGTATTAATGGTTTGCAATGAAATTGATCCTCACTGCAGAGGAGGTTAAACATTAAGCATGATTTGATAAAAAAAAATGAAAAAAGTCTGTTGTGACCAAAAAGAAACATTATTTAATTAAATTTTAAAGGCTACAGTATAATACAAAAGGTAATATTACATGCTCAACTTTCTCCATAATCTATATGGCAAAATGGTATCTAATTTATTAATAATGCATTCAGTTTTATTGCAGGCTTTCTCATTTTGCCAAATTGCAAATGATAATATTTAATTCATGTTTTCTAGTTTCATAATCACACATGCATGATAATAAATGAGGTATGAACAAATACCCATTAATGATATTATAGATAAAAAAAACTAAAAAATTCAATATCTTGTAATATATATATGCAATTTTACAGTTGTAAAATAAACCTGTAATATTATATCCACATCTTTATGCAATTCATAATGCAATATCACATTCATGTCCTCTGTTATATCCACATATATATAGATAAAAAGGGGTAAATATAACATCACAAACAGTATTTCATTTCATTTATTTTACTATTTAATTTTGATCTGATTGGAAGTTTTAGGCATTTTTATAGTGTTTTTGATGTTTGTTATTTTTACGGATATTGTTTTGCTGTATTTTTATACATTCTTATACTCTATATTTTATCGTATATTTATATATCATGTATTTTAAATATTTTAATGAAAATTTACTCTTTCCATTTTATTGGACCAAATGAGTGTGTGAGTGTGTTCTTTTTTTATTTCATTCCTTTATTAGTACATGTGATCCACTACTGAGATCAGCGCTGTGTCACTGAAAGTGTTATCATTTTAAAGGCAGAAAAAAAAAAAAAAGTAAATAACATTAATTGCGGTTCTAGACAAGACTCATAAGAAGTTGCATGAAAATATTTTTCACAGCTTTGAATCCCATCATCAAATTACGCACTTATCCTGCTAGTCTGATGTTTATTAACACTCATCCATAATATAGAGCTTGGCAGGAATTTGCGATTCCTTCATTAGGGAAGTGTGGAATAGCAGTATGCGAAGTTCATGGTTTGAATTAAAGAAGTCGCTTGTATCTGAGCAATTGTTGTACGATTAATCCATCCGTGTGGAGTACTTGCTCTGATTCTTCAGTAATGAAACTGAAGTAAATATCCCGAGGCTAATTTCGATGAAGCATGCATATCATTATGAACAATAAATACGCAACCATATAATTATTGGAACGCATCTTTAGAAAGATGAAAACATATTTATTCACTAATAAACTTGAACACTCAAATCCTATAGCGTTGCTTTATAAACTTAATAGCTTTAAATGCATAATTAATAACGTTCCGTTATACATTACATTTTATACTCTTAAATTAGCTGATAATCAACTGAATATCATCTATGGTCAGAGATAACAAAAATATATAGATTTGTATCTCATTGAATGATGATAATTAGCAATATAAGATATTACTACTTTACATTTCAAATGAGCAATTCTATGTACTGTATTACGATTTTCAAAATAGAAACATGTAATCAAACAGAATGTTTTGTGTAAAATGGTTCAGTGTGAGATTGAAGAGGTAGGTGGGTGGGGAATAGGGCTATGTATTTCATTGCCATATAGTAGAACAGTTTATTGGTTGAATTGTCTGTTTATTTTTATAAAAGATTTAACCATATTTTATGAATTTATTTTATGTAAAAATTGGGGGTTTTTAAAATATTTTTTCAACATAAAATCCTTCCAGATTTAATTGTATAATCCTAATAAATCTAATTTAATGAATTAAATTCACATAAATTATAATTGTAACAATAAGGGTGTTAGGCAGTTTTGACTATAAATTTTCATTTATTTAACATTGATGCTTTATTTTATTATGTGATATTAGAAATCGTGTATTTTGTAAATACAATACTATGGCAAAACATACTTTTGGTATCGTAAAATTAATGTTTCAACTTGTAAGCATATTACACTATATCCAGAAAAATTAGAAGAGAATAGTATTTATTTATTTATTCAAATTCAAAGTTTTATGTTGTTATTGATATTCGCCATGCAAACCTTCAAGATATATTTCATTCTGATCATCAAATTGCTTATGGTAGTTCTAGGATAAATTACAAGCACTAACTGCACACAACGGTTGTTGGCCGACGTAATTCTATGGCGAACGCAACAACCATGGTCAATAGATCGTTTTTAATGACGATCCGTTCAGACTGCCAATGACAATCAGCAGACGACGTTGCATCGTCTATCGCTCAGTACTGGGAGCGAAGTTGGATCTGTCGTGCGATGGTCGTACGACTTTATAAAATATAAATACACATCAATCAATACAATAGAAAATGTCAAATACATGGATACAAACATTCAATACTTGCAAAATATACTGTTCGTGTACACAGGACAATCTGAAAAATAGGCAGGGATGAAGCCGAGGCCTCCTCCTCCTACTCTCACAGGCCATAGCCTTGCCTAGTTATGAATCATCGCACGATTTTACCAGTCTGCACCGATCAAAAAGTGACTACTTTATTTTCTCAAATGCTTTAAGAAATGTTTATTTCTTTGACGAATGTCTATCGAAATAGCATTACAAACAAGTTCTTACTGTATATCAATAGTTATTCATAGTGTCTGTACTGTACTGCTGATGCGTAACGTTGCTAGGTCTGTGAGTTAACGCGTACTGCAGGAGCACAAATCAGCATACGCACAGCTAAATGTAAAAAACGCACACATATGTGATCATATCACTATAGCAACTGATGACTGCTACAACATTTGGTTATCAAAATCATGTCAAAACTAACATTAATAGACGGCGATTGACTTATAAAGCAATTAGTAGAGCATTCATCATACACTAGCAGAAAATTATTTTACTTAGGTTAGATTTCATGCATTCAAAATTTTCCTTCAGACCTTGCAAGCCCTCAGGAAATGTTTTTCAAGCATTAAATCTAACTTTCATATAATAATTTTCCTATAGTGTACTATGCACAGCTTTACTAATTGCTTACTATTTATCATTAAAAAATAATTTTGTTATTTTCTTGACATATTCAATATTTCATTTATAACTTTAGAGTTGACTGTACTTTCAATTATCTTTGATTAATTGATCTATTAATACAGGTCTCCCTCCAATTAAAGACCACTAGTGGGACCTGAGTTTTCATGGTCCTAGCAGCCTTGGTCTCTATAGAATAATAAAGATAAAAGACATTTGTTACTATTGGACCACAGAAAAGTGGTCGTTAATTGGTGGGAGACCTGTATGCTTTATTTTTTGTTTGATCCATTCAACAATAATTAGACAATAGAATATGCTTCGGTTGTGATAGCTGCATCCTCCACAATTTATTTCTTTCTTTTAGTTATAACATATTGAAACCAAATTTTAATCAATCAATTAGGGAGTCTAATTGTTTTTATGTACTGTACAAAACTAAAATCCTAAAGGGTCATTCACAACTATCAACATTTCACAAAGAGTACAAACAGTACTCCCCTTCTCCCCCACACCTCAAAAGTGTACAAAAAATGTTGATTTTGCAAACCAATCTCCATTTTTTTGTGAAGTCAACTAAAGCAATATACTTGGTTATAATATTATATCCATGGTTACATTATAATTTTACCATTATTCTACATATTATTTTGAATCAACAAATATGCATATGTAAAAGTGTATCTATCCTCTCTTCCCTAGCGTAGTAGTTTGTAGACTTGTGAAAACGTTGATAATGTTAAACGACCGCTAATATTTCACAAGTCTTAGATTCTGTGGTTGAAAATCAAACATTTTAACTACCAAGCTTTAGCTCTTGACATTTATTTTATTACCGGTAGTTATTTCTCAAGTATAAGCCCACCCCTAGTTTGAATTGATTTCTGGACTAATAATTTACCTTCTGTAATGTCCACTAATTTAAATATTGAAATATTTTATTGTCCTATTTAGTCTGTCCATAATAAATGTATGTATATATAATTAAACATTTGTTCAGCTCTTGGTTGGTCAGGATTTTAAATAGAGAGTGTCAAACTGTTAAAATTAATCCTGAAGATATATACTGAAGTATATATATACCTGGTAGGTTCCAACACAACTGCGCTGATTACTAGCCACAATATGGAATAATAATATAATTTCACTTAATAATTTAATTTGGTGTTCAATGTGTTCCATATGTGTTTGATCCAATGACCGGGGTAGTAATGTGAAGCGCTTAGAGGCTTTGTTAAGGCATTAAGCGCTATATAAGAACGACATATTATTATTATTATTATGATTATTGAAATGTTTTATTGGCCTATTTGGTTCATAATAAGGATATGTTGTATTATATTAATTACACATTTGTTAAGCTCTTGGTTGGTCAAGCTTTTAAATATACAATGTCGAACCTTAGAAACTAATCACAAATATATATATATGAATGCTTTATTGGCCTATTCAATTTGTGCCCATAGTGTATATATGTTGTATTATTACATATTAATTACACATTTGTTCAGCTCTTGGTTGGTCAAGCTTTTAAATATACAATGTCAAACCTTAGAAACTAATCACAAAGATATATATATGAATGCTTTATTGGCCTATTCAATTTGTGCCCATAGTGTATATATGTTGTATTATTACATATTAATTACACATTTGTTCAGCTCTTGGTTGGTCAAGCTTTTAAATATACAATGTCGAACCTTAGAAACTAATCACAAAGATATATATATGAATGCTTTATTGGCCTATTCAATTTGTGCCCATAGTGTATATATGTTGTATTATTACATATTAATTACACATTTGTTCAGCTTGTTGTTGGTCAGGACTTTAAACATACAGTGTCAAACCTTTAGAATTAATCCCAAAGAGATTTAGAAATTTAATGGAAATCTACTTAAATGGGTTCCCCAAACCAAACCAAAGAGTATAGAATGCCAAGAGTTCCGACTGCCCTGATTTTGTTTTTGTATGCACGCAATGAAATGTCAAAAAAAGTACTTCTAGAAGATAGGTGGCGCCCTATTAGAATTTGAATGGGTACATTCTTCTCAAGGATGCCCTCTAATTCATGGTAGTAGATTTTGTATGCACGGAATGAAACATTAAAAAAATATACTGTACTACCAGGAAATGGGGGCTCCCTATTAGAATTCAAATAGGTACATTCTTCTGAAGGACGTGTCAGCTCTAGGATGTATTTTCAGAGGGGGGCTTAGCTGTCTGACGGGGGATTGAGATTGTATGCCCGAGCTGGGGGGGGGAGCAGGGGTTGAGAGAAGGTTCCCCCTCCTAAATGAGATTTTTTTAAGAATAGCAACCTCTGGATGGCCGGAAAAGGCAGTCTCAGACTGTTACAGACATGTGTTGGCTTGGTGTGGGCCTATTTATGTATTTTTTATGGTCTGACTGCCCGACGGGGGGAAGCTTGACCTGTCCGGTGGGAAAAATAGTCTGCCTAGTTAATGATTTTAATGACTACAATAAAATAAAAATCTTGATATTATAATTATTAACATGAATTAATTAACCTGTAATAATGAAGGTAGTCGCACTGTATCATTAATATTACCATCACTAATTGTTAATCATCACCACAATCATCATAATCATCAACTGTTATCATGATTATTGACATGTATTATTATCATGGTTATTGCCATATTTACCATAGCAACAATTGCATTCTATAATCATTATGATCATCAATGATACCATCATGATCATCACAATCTATTATCATCATCATAGACACTGCCATCGCCACCTAATAATATTATGACCATCAACGATATTAGCACCAACACCATCTATATTATCATGACCATTACAATTCACTTTATCATCATAATATGCCACCTATAGTAATGGGCAACCTGTTTAGGAGTAAGTACGGTCATGATATATGACTGATGGTCCCAATGATACAGATGACCATCAGCTATAACATCATGAACACTGCATTTTAATCACATTTAAATTATAATGACCATCACTAAATCTGCATGGACCATCAATTATGATTTTTATAAGGATCCCAAATGATTAGCTGTTGATGTATGGTTCACTCTCATTAAGGAGGTATAAATCATTGCTAACAGCAGTAGATTTCTGTATCTGTCCAGGAACTACATAATGTACCAAACTGTACAATAATTTTCCTAAATATATAATACAATATAATAAAAAAAAATTCCAATATCATCATGACACCACCATCTACAACCTACAGTATGACCCCATTATATCACCATGACCCCTTTCTCCACCAATATCACCATGACAATGATCATCCCTATTCATTACCCTTGAAATCACTGCCCTGTGTCATGTGCCAGATATACAGAACAAATAGATAAATAGGCTACTGTTTAATATACAGTACTTACAGTATAATAAAGAAATCAGAGAAAGTCTAATAAATTAAGCACACATAAGTTTGGGATTTAAATGCTAAAAAAATGAACAAAATTTATATTACCTTAAGATACAAATTTTATCTTCGCAGTATTTTAAAATCCTTGACAAAGATGATTATGAATATGAATCATTGACTGAAAGAAAATATAAAATAGAGAAACGTCGCCAATCTTGATACAAAATAGTCCTGTAATCGCAACTGCAATAGATGAAAAAAATATGGAAATCTTGCGCGAAAAATTAAGCAATGAGCAAATATACCGCAAAAATTGTCCAGATATTTGTTGCAATTGTCATTTAGTCAGTTGATATTTACAATATCATCTAAACCACATAGCAGCTACTAGGCTATGAGACTGTTGGATGTGCAATACAAATGCAGCATCAAACTAATATATTTAATTGCAAGATTATGAGCGAATCGGGTGAGTCCATTCTCAGAACGGGTATACTATACTTCACAGATTATGCTAATTAAGAAAAGATCAAATAAAAAAAGTGGTACAGTCCAGATTATTATTAACATGTACTTGTATGTGTGGCTGATGTATATATAATTATGTTCACATACACAATGCACAGAAAGCTTTGTTAATGTCCCTGTAGATACCAGTATGTTCAGAATCACCTTGCTGATATCTTTTCAAGATAATCTTGGTAATTACACAGAATAATTTTAGCAATTACACAGAATGAATTGACATGTATGATACATGGAAAAAATATTATTGGATGAAGTATGTTAATGATTATACGGAGAATTGTAGAGGTTGCTATTAATGGATTAGTCCAAAAACTGGATTAATGTCTTCGTAACTCATTTGTTGATTCATGTCAAAAAAATTTAATGCTTTTTTCGTAATCAATTTAAGTGATTTATTGCGACATAATGCATTCGGTAATTTTATTTGTGAAAAATAGTGTCAAAATTAAAATTATTATTATGTTATATTGATGCTTATAACAGAATAAATGATTTCAGCTTAGAAGGCCCTCACCCTGCAGTGGGTCAATGATGGATGAAATGATGACGAAGATGATGATGATGATGATGACGATGGCGGCGACGACGATGTGATGCTGATGATGACGATGATGATGATGATGACGACGACGATGATGATTATTGATGCGGTAATTATTATTATCATTATTGTATTTAACCTTTATTGATTGTCATCATTGTTATTATCAACATTATCATTATTATGACAATGTCTGCAATGATGTTATTGCATACAAATTGTAATGTTAAAGTTTTATTATTTAGTGGAATATTTAATTATTTTTTAAACTGGTTTAATTTTACATTGCTACTTTAAGTTTTCTTTTCTTTGTTCAAATTAATATACCTACTTTTTAAACCTTTTGTTTATGTTGAATTCTAGTTTACAGTAGTATTCATAGATACTTTTGTTAAGCTTTGTCGTAACTGCTTTTGTTTTCTTTGACTTAAGCACTTTGTTTAGTTTTTTATTTATTTTTTTTCCCTTTATTCACTGCTTAAATCTTTCTTACTTTAAGATTGACTGCACCACTTTACTGTGTGTTGCCCCTGTTACAAAAGTGAAATGCTGAATAAATTGTTATTATTATTATTAGTATATTTTTTTGTATTTTTTGTATTATATTAAATAATATGTAGTTGTTATTTAAGGTGCCCAACTATTTGCCAACAGTTTGGGCTGCTTTGTGTCTTTTAAGACTATTACTATTAATATTTTGCCTGAATAAATAAACAAATTTAAATTTGTTAAATGTATTCATTGTTTTCTTTGACGATTTGGTTGCTTCTTTCACTTTTCATTAAAAACATTATTACAATTATTTATTAATAATAGAATACATTCCATTACATTATATCTTGTTATTGTTGTCTATCAGAGCAGTATCTAGCAAAACAACACAGAGAGAATATAATAATGTAATAGGGTTTATAATAGCGCAAATGCAGATATACAGAGGCTCATAAATGCAGAAGCTTAAAGGGTATTACACACTCAATCTAAATTGTTTTTATTTTCCAATTCAAATTTTGCATCTGTTTCTATATTGTTAAGAATGAGACTAGAAATAGATCTAATCAAATTATGGCGTGAGAGGAGGTATCGCTAGTATTTGTAAATCCTTCAATTTTAAACATCTTGTTTTATTTTCACATACCTGTACTAGTATTCTTCAAATCATCTTTAAATATAAAACAACTGGTCTTTGAATTTTCAAGCAATTGGCTACTGAAACAATAACATTTGAGGGCCAAATTCAGCGACAGATACAAAATTGAGACAAAATAATGTTATATTATAATTTTCGGGACAGTTGATTAAGAACAAAACTAAGTCTAAATCCAGCAGTTGAGACAAAATAATTTTGACAGTGACCGACTATGGCAAAAAAAAAAAATCTTAAAATCCAGTCTTCAAATACATGTTGGACCGAAAATATAAATAGTCATATCTGTTGCTATTTGCTATCCGATTTTAACAATTTTTGCAACAATTATTATCTTTTGACCTCTAGATTAAAAAAATCACATAATTTTATTTTTCATTTTTTGAGACAAGAGCCTGATCTTTATAAAATTATCTATAAAATGTTAAATTATACAAAATTAAAAGATTAAATATTTTGGGTTTCATGATTTCAAAAAAGACATATTTGCTGATATATAAAATCATGAAATGTTAAGGTCATATGGTTCATAATATAAATCATGTGTTTTGAAAATAATAAAGGAAGATAATTACCATTTAGTTATAAATAGTCGTATTCACATTGCCAGGTGCGGAGAAGAGTTATAATACGTCAGAGACAACAGATACTTATCCTGCAGGAAAAACGATGGATGCTGGAAAAAAACATGAAAATAATTAGCACTGCAAGAAAGGCTTACAAGTATCACAAATTCTACTCAATCGATGTAAAATCATATCTAATTGCTTTACTTTGTAATAAAAAGTTGAGAGACAAAATAGGCCTATTATACATTAGGCCTATACCATCTTTACTTATACATTATTTACACTCAAACCTCAGAATTGCAATATGTATCTTATGTTTTTATTGTATTTATCCAAACATAAATGCCTTGCCATTTTTGTTTTGAATACGTTTGTAGTTTTAGTTAGCCTATTACAGAAAGCACTTTAAAGGGAGGATCCACACGAAAAACTATTTTTTATACAGTATGTTGTATAACTGAAAAAAATTTAAAAAAACAAAAAAAGCATATTTTTTAACACTTGGGAGAGGTTAATGAAATACAGATTTTTGAATATTTAAAAATGAGGAGGAAAGGTGGAAAAAAGGATGGTTAATACCACTTTTACACCCAGTTTTTAAATATTTAAAAAATCTGTATCATTAACCATTAACCACTTCTGAGATTTTTGTCAAATATACTTTTTGTGTCATAGCAAAAATTAGTTGTACAATATCAACAATTTTTTTTCCTCCGGAGCTTGGAAGTGCCAACTTCTGGATGTTGTATTTTTATTGTCTGTTGAAGCATCTGGAAACCGAATTTCATGTGAACTAAGTTGTGTTCATTTACAAATAAATATATCTTGTATCTTATATCTTGTATTTTTTTTTCATTCAATAGTTCTTTATTGTTTTTTAATGTATATTGCCACAAAATAAAATCACCCCATGGACAAGGTCATAAGAAAAAATCCTGTCATTTTGCGAGATTTGAACCCATAAATCTAAGATTGGAAGGCAGGCATAGCACCCTAATGGACAGTTCCATTTAGCATTGTTTTTAAGGCCGTGTTTCCGCAGCGCTTATATTTTCTCCAATAATTTCTCCAACAAATTATTTTAAATTCCCTCCAATTATTTTATCCTGGGCATCATACAAAATTATTGACAATAATGCAAATGTGTTTGTTCACCTAACTAGCGACCCTTTTTTGCGCAAGATGGACAGACCTAGGCGAAGAACAAAATCTTTCGGTACTATTCACTCTGGAAAATGCACTGTCAAAATTATGTTTCATTGTACTTCTATATAAGGATTGAGAAGAAGAAGAAAAAGAATGCTAACTTTGTTTTGTGTGCTTTACGGTACAATAACCTATAGGAAGTGGGCCTAGGCCCAGCCAGGTACCGTTGTTTACATTTAATAACCACAAAATAATTATCTAATCAATTCCACTTCATGGACACACTCCACCCAAAAAATACTAGAAGCCAATCCACAAACACATTGATAATTCCAACACGGAAAAATACTCATGGGAAGAGAACCTTCCAATACCGAGCATCAATGCTCTGGAATGACCTTCCAGTTGATGTTCGTAAGCATTTCCACACTATTAATTAAGTTGATTTTTAAACCTTTTAATTTCTTTGGTGCATTGTATTTTTATTGTTTTTACCTCTTTTTTCTTTATTCTGTTATTGTTTTTTTACTTAATCTGGACCTCTTGGGAGACCAGTACATCAATTGTATTGAAATGAGCTTTCCAGAATAAAAAAAGATTTGTATTGTATTGTATTTATTCACCTTTTATTATGAAGTATTATGAAGTGTTTGATACCTGGCCTAGGACCCCTACACCTAATAACTACTGAAAAGAATACTTTGCATGACTTTGATTTATTTTCACATTCACAGCTTTCCTCTTCCGAAAATTATTTACAAAATTTGAGCCCCGTTTCTGCAGCGAAAAACAACAAAATAGATGCTATCCAATAATTGTTCGGGTAAGTGCTGCGGAAACATGGCCTTAGATATTTTTACTAAGGTTCCACAAAACAACAGAGCTATTGAAATGTGTAATTGTGGAAAAATTCTGATTGGTCAACACTGAAAAAATGCATTAAATTCCAGAGATAGGCATCCTCACTAAATACATAGCATTAGTAGTATAACTGCACTGGGAGTAATAAATATTGCAGTTTCAATAGAAAGGTAGAGCCAGCACACACTGTGTTTCCACGGAGGCTGCAGCACAACGAGGTGTGCGCGGTAGAATTTTGTCATCACGTTCTTCTCCAGACTACCACCAACAATCAGCAGACAATGTCATGTCGTCAAGCACTCACATGGAACAGAAATGGATTTGTTGCAGCAAGCCGACCCAGCGTGTGCTCTGCTAATGATACAGTAGAATGGGGATATTTACTAAAAATGCGTAGGTCGGTGTGTAGCACATTTCTGCACATCTAGCAATACTTCCCAAGGAGAGGAGTAAGTTAAATATATATTTACCAACATAAATCCATAAATCAATGGTAAGGTAGTAACATTTCAAGCTCTCTCATATGTTTCTCATCTTGTGATGTACTGTACACTATAAATAGCGAACATCTGTAGTACGCTTATTCTGTTTATATAGCTACTTCAATCTATTTACATTTGATTTCGGAATAATAATTTAACCGTCAAGTTTTCTTCTGATAAATCTATAAAAAATTAAACCAACATCAAATTACAAACGCCATGCACTTCATAAATCCTTAAAAATTACAGATCAGATCTCAAGTGTAAAACTGACAGCTGATATTGATCTGAGTAAACAAGGTATAAAATTGAAATAACACATGTAACATAAGGGCAGGGGGAATGTCGACCAATGGGAGATGCACTGCAGTTATTTAAATAAAAAAAGTTTGACAATTTAAAGTTGAAACATGGGAGGTCATGATGAAAACACCAACATGTACAAAGTAGATTTGAATATTAACTAATGTATATTAATCCAAATTAAATTTTGACAGGTTAAAAAAATGTGAAAATTGAATAATACTAATTGGCTAATAAGAAACCACACAAGGTCTGTCACCAGCCTTACTGGATGTTTTGCTGTGTTATGATCCCTTAAGACTACTTGAAAACACCATTAATTATCCAGGATATGATATCGCAGATCCGTTTGCCGCAGCTGGCATCATACCTGACAGTTTCTACAACATTAACAATTGATTTACCTACCAGGTTCCGGATGGAAGCAACCATTTATACACATTAATGCCATGACACTATATATTAATAGTGTTTTAGGATTTTTTTCAAACAGTAGGACATTTATAAGTTATTAATATTTGAACCCAAATTTTAGAATTAGAAGGCAAGTGGCATAAACACAATGCCACAAGTCATAGTAAGAAAACAGTCAACTGTTAGACGTTTTAGTAGAAATTATAAATCTATTCTTATATCACCTTATTTTGCACCCCCCATTCAAAACTTCTAGATATGCCACTGACACTATGTCACAATGACTGTAAATCAATAACCATTTGGTAAATTTACAACAACAGACAATTTTAGACTCAACCACAAAACCATTTATTTATCACATCAGAAATATCCTAGTATTGAAAACTTGCATTATCAATTATAAATATAAGGTGCTTCCTCTCAAGTTTCCCTGTACTGAAGTAAATTTGTTAGCTTAAATATGTGTAAAATCATTAATTTTCCAATGAAAATATAACGAATATTATCAAAGCAATAAACTGACTGAAGGAGATGGCAAAATTGTTATTATAATTTCATGAGAATAACTTTCATATTTTATTGTCTTTCACAATGGTTTTAAATTTTATCAAGAATCTTTTTTTTTATTGTCCTATTTGTATTTTACTCATGTTCATGTGTATGTTTTGTATTTGTTATGAGAGCCTCTTTTTGAGTTAGCCACACTGTAAAAGCTACCCTCATAAAAGGAAGTTGAAAAAATATAAATAAATAATATGAATTAAATTAGAATTAAATGAAAATAATTTTTATAGCAGTTATGGCATCCGATAGTAACTTTAAGAGTTTGAAAATAAAAATGTTAAACAAGAACATTTTTCTGTTCAACATCTATCTGAATTATGCAACAAACTTAGAGTATACATGGACAGGTCATAATTGGTTTTTGTACACACATCACACAAACCTGTCATTCTTTTTTTTATTTTTTGACTAGTGCACATCAAATTCTTTAACATGCATGAGCACGGAAACATGGTACCAAAGGCTTTAAAATCTCGTTACAAAAAAAAGTGGGTTAATACTATAAAGTGTATTTCAGCCATCTACCAGAAACACAAAAAGAGCAGCAAAGAAGTTAAACCAAAGAACAGATGGCTCCGGTGGGAAGTCACAAGAAAATTTATCCTGTTGGGACGAGTATGGACCCCTGAAGTACGAAGGCTTAAAAAAATATGTTAATTTGCTTAATAACACCAACTGCGTTTTCTATTGATTTTTACAATCCTAACCTATAAAATCTCTCCCCTTAACTTCATCAGAGGTTTTATTCTGGGGACAGCTAATGACCTACGTTGTCCCTCTGTCGGATTTCTGGGGACAACACTGTCCAAGGTTGTGTTTACGAACTTTCAACGAAACCGGATAAGTCAAAAATGACGTAATGCCCAGAGGGTAGGTCATTAGATCGCTCGTTTACGAACCCCAAGTTATTCGGATACGTACCGTAACCGTAAGGTATAGACCTTTCATGTAAACAAAACAAACACTTCACCGCTTAGCCTTCCTCAGCCCAACAAGGCAATTCACCAACGAATTGCCTCGCCTTGCCTACGCTCAAACTCCAACCAATTCTAAAAAAAACCCAGGCCTTAGAAACTAGAGCCTAGCCAACTGGAAAAATTTAAAAAAAAATTACAAAAAAAACAAAGGGAAAAAAAAATAGCCTACGGACTTACTACTACTAGTTCCACTGGTGTTCAGAGCCGACAACGACGTGTCAACAGTTTGTGGTGGATATATCGCCAAAAATTTTGTTCATCATCTCTGAAATATTCAATCAATTAAGCAATCAATCAATGGAAAATTATAATGTGCTAGCTTTCAAAAAAATTTACGCATCTTCACACATAGGCTTAGCCAGCGAACCGGCCGGCCGTCTTTTGGACGGCCTACAATTATTTAGGGCGGCCACTTTTACCATGACGGCTAGCCTAATTGGGTCTGGTCTACCTTTAGCAAATTCTTTATGTTCTTCAAATCTATCGAATGTTACATTAAACTAAAACTAAATCATATTTACGTTTGATAAAAACAACGTTTATTGATTGAATGTACATTGTTTTCGTACCAATATTACTGTAGGCGGGGATTCCCAAAAATGGATGGCTTCCACTTTGGATGGCCTATTTCGTTTTTCTGGCTAAACCCCTGTATTCGCAATAATACCTGTCTCTTATACACATCTAGATGTGTATAAGAGACAGCTTCACCGCTTAGCCTTCCTCAGCCCAACAAGGCAATTCAACAACGAATTGCCTCGCCTTGCCTACGCTCAAACTCCAACCAATTCTAAAAAAAACCCAGGCCTTAGAAACTAGAGCCTAGCCAACTGGAAAAATTACAAAAAAAATTACAAAAAAAACAAAAAAAAAATAGCCTACGGACTTACTACTACTAGTTCCACTGGTGTTCAGAGCCGACAACGACGTGTCAACAGTTTGTGGTGGATAAGAAATGGGTCTATCGCCAAAAATTTTGTTCATCATCTCAAAATACGGCCATTCTGTTGTTGTGGGGGGGGGGGGGGGGGTGTGGGGTTCGTTGACTTCCCATTGGAGTCCTTTTCCTGGGTGTATTTTTTTGCGCAGGTTCTTGCATTTGGTATTCTATCTGTGCGTGCGTAAAGTTATAACCCATTCCCCGCATCTTTATAAGATAAGATTTCTTTATAAACGGCGTTGTTCCGTCGGGTTCCATCAAAACCATCTTGTATGGATGTCGTTCCCCATATGCTAATTAACATTTGGGTTGCTTCGTCAGTCCACCCACTCTGTTCAGCTGCAGCCATTGTATATAGGGGTATATCGTTGTAAAAATAAACTTAATATTTCAGCTTAAAAATTGGATAATATAATTTATAAAGTGAGGACTACTCTAGCGATGTCACTGGACGAAGGTATGGATGATTGCGGACTCATGTGCTTAATCTGAACAGATTTCTCATAAAAGTAAGGTCAGTTGACACCATGCTGTGGGCTATTGCGCCCGAGGCAACCTCCAACCCTCCAAACTTATCCGGAAAGGATAAGCCCGGAAAGTCCAGATGTTTGAGTAATTATAGCTAGTTGAGGAATGATTAATTATCACCTTAGGCTTGAGTTATCCGGTTTTTGAAAGTTCATAAACGGGCCCCAAGACCCATATAATTTAGTGGTTCAGCACACAGACAAGTATACAGTGATGTATCTCTATACTGCGGTTGTGAGTGCTGGCTTCGAATTTGTGTTTTTCCTATACATCTGCTCACTTGGTTGAAGCACATAAAAACACTAGTAGTACAGAACCTCTCCTTTGAGACAAACCTATTGCGGGGACACCTTTCATCTATGAAACTAAGGGAATTACATCTTAACACTATGGCTAATCCCTAATAAGGGGCCAACCCCTATTAAGGAGACAATCCCTTATAAGGGGATACTTTTCTTGGTCCATAGGATATACTTTTAATAGGGGTTGTACTGTATTTTGCATGGTATAAATGCCTAACCTTTAACCTTTTAGTGATTAACCATCAAAAAGGCAGACTGAACAAAGTATGTTATACAGACGAAGAAAAATCTTTTCACTATTATATAATTCAAGGTTAACAAGTATTATGTAAGAAGATGTTACTTCCATTTACAGTACTATACTTGATGTCAAGTATCTGAGTAAATTAAGTGAAATATTCAATCAATTAAGCAATCAATCAATGGAAAATTATAATGTGCTAGCTTTCAAAAAAATTTACGCATCTTCACACATAGGCTTAGCCAGCGAACCGGCCGGCCGTCTTTTGGACGGCCTACAATTATTTAGGGCGGCCACTTTTACCATGACGGCTAGCCTAATTGGGTCTGGTCTACCTTTAGCAAATTCTTTATGTTCTTCAAATCTATCGAATGTTACATTAAACTAAAACTAAATCATATTTACGTTTGATAAAAACAACATTTATTGATTGAATGTACATTGTTTTCGTACCAATATTACTGTAGGTGGGGATTCCCAAAAATGGATGGCTTCCACTTTGGATGGCCTATTTCGTTTTTCTGGCTAAACCCCTGTATTCGCAATAATACTTTACTACCTTGAAGCATACAGAGGTGAACCACAACTATTAACAGATCCAAAAAATTTATCCAGTATTTTTTCACTATTGTTTCTGCTGAAATGTTTCTTTCTCTATAATATATATACAGTATTATTCAAATTTGCATCAATTCAAAGAAGCTTCACCAACAATTAGCAAGTTAAAATATAATATGTTTTTTCTCATAGTCCAGATTTGCCGGCAATGTTTGCCTCGAATTAATTTACATGACACAGATTATGTTGCAATTTCAAAGAAGAGGTGGCCTACACATTCCACGCCTCCAGGTTTTTAGAAGACAAAAGGAAATATAACATTTAGAATACGTATCTGGCACACTAGAATATATGACCTTCTTTTACAGAATTCATTAATATGTTAATTAACAACAATCTAAAGGAAAACGTACATTTTAAATAAAGACCAAAAAATGAATATATTAAATGAAATTACATTGTTATTATATAAAGACCAGGTTTATGTATTCAAGCATCTTGTATAAGGATATGGTGCCAATGCAAATATTTTTACTTATGTGCACCTGTTTTACAAACAGTTCTGATAGATTTTAAAACCAATATGGCAAAAACATGGGTACTATTTTTGTAATTTATTTATATACATATGCAATATCTTTTCAATTTTCAATATTATAATTGTATTAATAATTAATAATTTTTTTGTAGAGTATTTTCAATGTTTTTATATGATGGATTATGTGTCCTGTCAGTACTATTTTTTAATGTATTTTATGTATATGCGATATCTTTTTAAAATTTCCAAATCAATATTTGTATTAATAACTAATAACTTATTTGTGTAGTATTTCTAATGTTTTTATATAATGTAATTAGGGCATCCTGTAATTGGCTTTTTGCTGTTGGATGATGTTTGAAACGAAATAAAAATAAAAATAAGACACCTTTTTGTATTTTTGGTCCCTGAAAAATTTTATATAATCTTTGGTCATTAATCATTTAAAATAATTTCTTTAGAAGAACCCGCCACAGCCCTTGGATGGCGAGTTGAGAGAAGGTTGTTTTTATATTGGACAGATGGTAAGCGCTTTCATCATGTCTTATATAAAAGGAATTTTAAATCAAATCAAAGTGAAAATGATCAGTGGCACAGAAAGTACCTGATTACTCAGACAAGAGATTTAGGCTACGTTCAGACTTGGAGATAAGCCAGACTAGAGTTAAGCCCGGCTCAACCTTAAGAACGGCTTAACTTTGCCGGGCGTTCAGACTAGCGTGTTTAGCCAGACGAGAATTTGCAAAATAATGAACCGTAACCAGGAAACATGTTTCAAAACATTGCTCATGAAACGTACACTTGCTCACAGCGTACATAATTGAATGCTGATTGGTCATTTTGTCACCCGAAGTCAATGCAAGATCCCCCTCAAAGATTAAAACCCTACTTAGAAAAGTTAAACACGGTGGCCCACCAGGCATAGTTACTATAGGAACACAGCCCGGCTTGAGATAAGCCACCTAGTTCAGACTGGCAGGTGGATAAACCCGGTGAGTTGAGCCGGGTTTTTCCACCTAGTCTGAACTAGGCCTCATACAAAATAAACAAAGTACAATAGACCCACGCTTCCCAAACAATAGGTCGCGACCCAGAAATGGGTTGCCTAACTTTTGCTTTGGGTCGCGAGCAGGTTTGCAAAAAAAAAAATTTAAATTATGTACTCATTTTGAGACGAGTAAACACGGCATGTTTAGGTAAATTCACTTTAGAACAATATTTCATTATATGCCCAAAATGAATTCTGAATTTTTTGTTTTCAAGTGTTAAATTCATCAAAATAATTCAATGGTTACAAATTTTTCTGCAAAAAAGTTGATTATATCTTGTTTCAAATAAGTTGTCTCATTTTCCAGTGGAGGGATCAGGACTTACTCACCTTCTCACCTCCCCCCACCCGACCCTGCAATTAAAAAAAAATAATGAAAACTTGTAAAAAATAAAAAAAAATAATGAAAAAAAAAAAAAAAACAGAAAATGGTATTCAAATTCAATCTGAGAGTGCCATTTATCCGGCATCTATTGGGTGCCATAATCATCAAATTTCTTACCTCAGCCCCAACTATGTTGGGGCTGAGTTAAATAGGCCTTCTATCTGAAAATCCCTCCCAGTTTCCCCCACCCTCTATTACGAATTCCTGTATCTGCCACTGTTTTCTCAAAAGGGATGATCATTAGTAAAAAAAAAGTCGCTGTAATATACTAATGTCAAATAGTCTCCAGTGGAGGGATCAGGACTTACTCACCTTCTCACCCCCCCCCCCCTGCAATTAAAAAAAAATAATGAAAAAAAAAAAAAAACACCTAACTTTTGCTTTGGGTCGCGAGCAGGTTTGCAAACAAAAAAAAATTTAAATTATGTACTCATTTTGAGACGAGTAAACACGGCATGTTTAGGTAAATTCACTTTAGAACAATATTTCATTATATGCCCAAAATGAATTCTGAATTTTTTGTTTTCAAGTTTTAAATTCATCAAAATAATTCAATGGTTACAAATTTTTCTGCAAAAAAGTTGATTATATCTTGTTTCAAATATTAAAAAGTTGTCTCATTTTCCAGTGGAGGGATCAGGACTTACTCACCTTCTCACCCCCCCCCCCCTGCAATTAAAAAAAAATAATGAAAAAAAAAAAAAAAAAAAAACAGAAAATGGTATTCAAATTCAATCTGAGAGTGCCATTTATCCGGCATCTATTGGGTGCCATAATCATCAAATTTCTTACCTCAGCCCCAACTATGTTGGGACTGAGTTAAATAGGCCCTCTATCTGAAAATCCCTCCCAGTTTCCCCCACCCTCTATTACGAATTCCTGTATCTGCCACTGTTTTCTCAAAAGGGATGATCATTAGTAAAAAAAAAGTCGCTGTAATATACTAATGTCAAATAGTCATCTTTTAAAACATAAAGCATCACATTTTTGGGATTTTATAAATAAAGATTAAAGTGCAATTTACTATGATATTTAATAATAAAGATGGGATATCACAAATTGGGTCCCAGAGAAAAAAGTTACATAAAATATACCAAAAAAGGGGGAGAAGGGCGTTACAGAAATTCAAACAATCGGAGAGCAGTAGACAGTGACAACATATAGCAAAGAAGCCCAACAAAGAAGAGATAATTGAAAGCAAACGCACTACCATAAGCTCCTTTGTTAGGTGCAAGAGATAACAGATTGTTGGTTAGATCACAACAAATACAATGCCATGTACTGTATATAACATCAGATCAGATTTACTGAACAGAAAAGAAGGATGGTTTTATCCACAAAATTGGCATATATTGTATATTTCAATTTTTGTATACTATATTAGTTTTCTGGTAGTAAAGAAATCACCTAATACAAACTCAACCCACTACATATAAGAGATACACACTAAATTATAAACAGTAGAAAAGAAAGCAAAGTAACTATTTATGAGAGAAGAAACTCATTTAAATTGCATTTTAAAGAAACAGAAAGAGAAAAGCATGGAGCTGGCAGTGAGTTCTAAATGGTGAAGAATCAATTGTGATTTAAAAAGATGCATACAGTAAATCACTGCATTTACTATAGAATACAAACTTATAATTGATGACAGGTGGTTTACTGAAAAAAAAAAACACCATGAGAATATCATTCCAGTACCTGCTGTTACATTGTATAACAGCCAATAAGCACAAGCTCAGTGGTCTAGTGGTTCCTACCAGAATCACTTGCGAGATTTATTCATGGGAACGTACTGAGTACGATAACATTATTGTCAGTTGGGCAAAACATCATTCCTACGGAGAATTTTAGTAGTGCACTAGAATTCTAAATTGCAGTCGGCACAGAGTTAAACCTTAGATAGGACACTCTTGAATGGTGATATGGCAGAGAAAGGCAGAAAGGAAAGCTAAACCATGTTAGGCACCGAATGACCAGATGCACCAGCAGTTAATTTACTTACTTTACTTCAGTTCATTAGTATATTAGTATATCCCTCCTCTAAAGTCTTCCACCGGATTCTATCTGATGTTTTCCTAGTTAATTATTATCCCTCATATCAAAATGAAACATTCCATCTGCACTATCATAATAATTATAATAATAGAATAGATATAGCACATATTATCAACATCTCGATGTTCTTTTATTACCCCTGGTCACAAAGAGCCATGCATCACAAGGTGTATTCAGCTGTATATTCAGAAACCAATTTTGCATTAGAGCATTCATCTATAACAGGTACCTCTTCATACCCCTGTGTAAATTAAAATGTAGATAATGTGAACAGCCTTGGGCATGAGCAAAGCAACTAGCCTTGAGGTTACAAGCAAAAATAAATGTACCCCCTTCCCTTACATACTCAGGTTTTTGTCATTTACCTGCAATTAGTTAATTACTATAGAAAATCCTCTGGCACTTGTTTAAAAATAACTAGTGAGAGAGTTATTACAAAGATTCAGTGAACTGTTTAGCATCAAGTACAGGTATGCATATAAATTTAAACTCGGGTTGATGTTATGAAAGGTTGTAATCTACTCGGTTTTAACGCAGCAATATATTTGAGCATACCCAGGCCGGCTTTTAGTAAATCACAAGAGAAAAAAAAATGAATCAGCGGAATCATCATCTGTTAAAAATTAAATGTACCGCTTCACATAATTAGGTAACTGCAGTGGAGTATTGGATCCTTTTATCTGCTTTTTTTTTATGCTGGAATTAAAATTTGTGATTTTATTATTATTAGGATTCACATAGCTTTATTACTATAAACTTCAAAATTACAAATGCATTCAACGAGCTCTGACATGAGATTTGTATAGAATTTCGTCAACTGGGATTTTTACTCAGAAAGATGATGTCTCTCCCTTTTATCATCACGAAAAAAAAATGAAGCTTCATGATTTGCATTTGTTTAATGCCGCATCTAATGAGGATGATCCATCTAACAGAATGGATCCTCTGGGACGCTACAATCTTTATGAGGTTTGTAGTTATTTTTGTATGCAGATCAATCTGACCTTACCCACTCTCAATAACCTACAGTACAGTATCACTTTCTTTTTTTTTTAATTAAAATTTACTATTCAAAAACCATATTTCATTGATAACGAAAGAGGATTTTAAATGGCCCATTCTAATATCGAATGGCCAACCAGTTAAGGCAGGGACGCCTGAGCCTATAACCGTAATATTGGAGCTAATTCGAGTGGCACAATTAGACTCTGATTAAAGAACTACAAAAATTAGGTCCAGTGTACACAACAGGCTTGTGTGCACTTTAAAGAACCTGTATCATTCAAGGCAAGTGGGGGGATACCAGTGTATTGGTCCATATTGGGCTTTTTTTAATCAACTTAAAGAGCATTTTCAGGAGACTTCATCCTATGTAGCAAATTTGGTTGTAATTATTATTATTATTATTATTATTATTATTATTATTATTATTAGTGTACCTATAAAATAGTCGTTTTATCAATTCATATTATCATTATTATTATTATTACATTTATTAATGTATAGTATATTTATATGAAATTTCAATGTTTATATTTATTCTATTGCTATTTTAATTGTTTTTGTGAATTTTGGCGACCCACTCGACAGAGTTCTTGAATCGCTTTTTGGGAAGCCAGCCTCTTTTTTCTATGATTTTACTGTGTAATTTTTTTTTTGTTACATGATGAGGCAAATAAATGAAATAAAAGCTGGTTTTACCAAGTAGTGGTCTTGTATGACGCTTCAAACTCTGTACATGAGCTCATGTACATGAACATCCATTTATGAGAACATGAATAATTGTAGATGCTACGGTTGAGCCGTAAATTTCATCTTACAACAGATAAGACATCAATGCAGATGCTACTGACATTATTAGTGTTTCTTTCAGAGAGGAACAAAATACAGTAATACTCATCTGAGATATAAACAAGTATCTTTTCTTGTTTACCATGAAATTTAATAACAATATCAATAGATGACATCTTAAATCGTATGATAGTTATCATAAATCTCCCATAAATGTCTAATTAAGCACCTAAGTATGATCGAACATAACATTTTATGGTGTAGTAAGTAGATACACAAAAATGGTAAACCGGAATCCATTAGCAAATAGCTACATCTAAGCACACAGAAATCATGTCGTCACTTGCCACATGTAATTACATCTGATACATATATGCAGATCGAGAATGTAGAGTAGTCTACTTTTTACAGACTAGTTAAAATGTTTATTACAAACAGTACGTGCGTCTGTCCATGTGTTTAAAGCTATACCTGCAAGCTCTCACACAATATGTGTGATACTCACACGTTTGGATCAGTATTTATGTCACACGCCTACTTAATAATTTCTCACGAATAACCTATATATTTATCAAAATATAATGCATACTCAACAATTTGTAAATACAGTAAATTATGTAATACACAGAGTGTCGTGAAAGACTTCTTTAAGAATAAGAAATACAGCTACAGTCGAGACATTTTTAGCAGTGGAGGATACTTAGTGTATAGCCTATGTGCATGTTAAAGAATGCAGCTCATACTTCAGAACAAAGTAGGGAATTTTCTCCCTGTATGCTGTCCAATCACCACCAGAAGAACACACTGAAAATACGTCTTCAGACTTTACCCTTGGTATTTACACCGAATAAATCCAATCCAATTCCATGGTGGTACAAAAACCAAAATTTATTTGTTTGGAAAAAACTTGGATTTCAAATGGACAGTTAAATCAAACCATTGTGATCAAAATACATTATATGATGAGTCGTGACACAAATTAAAAAACATTTAAAAATCATACTCTTGCTTTAAAGTCAAACATTGAAGGGAGAAAAAAATCTTGATATGTTGTATCTGATTTTTCTAAGATGCATAAAGATTGTTTGAAGAAAAACTCGGAAACGATTAATGAGATACAAATATTTGACTATTTAAAATCTGGGCGAAAAAGGGGCATGACCACGATATTTTTTCCTCATTTTTCCCCAGTTTTTCATCAATCTTTATGCATCTTGGAAAAATAAGTTGTACACCATATCAAAAATTGGTTTCCCTCTGAAGCCTGGCTTTAAATTGGATACCACTGTATTAAATATCTCCAAACACAGTCTTGGGATTGTTTATGTCAATAACATCATGTCTAAGGGATGGATAGCATGCCAATACAGTGCAGTAGGTGCACTCATACCATAAGTACTGAACAAAATTAAAGAACAGCAGCACTTTTGAGACTAACAATATAGAATTTATTCTCTAGCTTTCCATAAGTACTGTAAGTGTTCATCCAGATGTGTTCCTAATCTCACTAATTACTAATTAGACAGAGTGCTATTTTAATCAGCCTAAAAGAATTTAATTAAACACTGAGGAGTATTTAAAGATAACATATATTTTCCCACCAGTGAATTAGATACAGTACACTCTATTAATTACCTGAAGACACTCGGAGTCAGGGTGATAAGAATTGCCTTATTAATACTTCTATAATTAATTAGTCTAGAAATACCTTAATTGTCTGGTGTAGAGGCTAAACTATGAACTGTACTGGAATCTACGGGTGATTCTAACATTAATTGTAGTCATCCAGGGGCATACTATAAGCTGGTTAGGGCCGGGGGATCAGGGACTTGGAAAAAATGAGAATATATGGAACTAAATACCCAGTACTCGTGGAAGTAAATCCCTTATTCCTATGAAAACTTTATGGTTATTTGCTACCACCACCACCCCCACCCCAAACCTCCAAAAACTATGTCCATGTCATCGTAAGTTGAGTGTTACGTATGATGACAGCAATACACATTAAACAATAGTAATTTATAGAATTAAATCTGGTGATAAATTCAAAGATTTTTTTTTTTTTTCACTTTTGGCTTCATTGTAATCTTTTGATTTCTAAAAGCTTGTAATACTTTTTTCTCCCCATTCCTTTCCATCCTTCCTCGAGTACAATTATTACATCTTAGCCTCTATAAGTACCTCATCATCATTACAAAATTCATCTTATCTTCATCAAACACTTTAATGTCTGACTTTACATCCTCTATATCTCTGTGGGATCGATAATTCCTCTCTTTCTCTCCAGCATAGATATTAAATGCCCAGCAGATTTAAATACCCAGCACATTTAAATACCCATCGTCATTTAGCCCCTCAAAAGAATCTATGATTGTATGAAGCAATTTTATTAAACTACACTGAATATATTAAGTACTGAACACCCAATGAAAATATGTACTGTATATTAAGTACACCAAAGACCTAATTATAAGGGTACACCCAAAAAGCATCTTATCCAAATCTCTAAGGTATATGCAAATCTAATGTTCATACTTCAACGTATCGATTAACAATTTAATCATTTGATCTGCTTATTTAAACTCGGTTGTAATGACTGAACGGATAACCACTCATCCACTCATAATTAAACAGCAGATATTATGCAAAATATTTATCAGAGGATAATATAAATATGATACATTACCATGTACTATATAGCATTTTAATTGGTTTGCGTCAGTATGATAAGAGGTGAAATTTGATGCTTCTATAATAATAACAATAATAGCTGTCTCTTATACACATCTAGATGTGTATAAGAGACAGGCCCTACTGTTAGGAGGCTCCGGGCCTTACAGGCAATTTAGTATGGACGTTTGTTGCGAATGCTTTTCCCGTTTAGTCTAGAGTTGCGCACCTCGCTGTGGTTATCGTAATACAGTCAGCAGATAAAACTCGCTAGGACTGTTAATCATGTATTCAAAATATTGTTTTAAAAAATAAAATTATATTTGCCCTTTATATCTGTGTTCACTGTTAAACATACTTGTGACAGTATAGTACTGAATGTGGGATGGTGTTTTTTATGCAGGGAGGTGGTAGTTTATGTTGCTGTAATATTGTACTCCTCTCCTCTACGCTATTTTATTGTTATTTATTGAATTTATGATGTAACAATTAACAGGGGAAAATAAATAAATGCTTGCGGTACACCATGTATGTACCTCTAGTTCTAAAAGAAAAATTCGGTACAACCCTCTGTGTTAAATAAAAAATATACTGTGGCCCTTAACGTCCTATTTTTATGCCCATCCCTGCAATACACCTTTTAGAACACCAAACATGAATGAAATGAAGGAAAAGAGTTACAATTTAATAAATTTATTAACAATATAAAATGAAAGTTATTCTACAATATTCATTGGATGTTGCCTGTTTGGTTTTTTTAATAAAATTACCTGTACATCTTATCTAATTACCGTTACATTGTATCTAATTGCAATAACAATCCAATTATAAATTATATTTTCTAAACCAGTTATATTTATTTATAATTCTGTCTTTTTATTAAAAGCACTTTCAGTGACGCAGTACTGGTTTCACAAGTGGATTAAATAAACAAAAAAAATGAAAGAAAAGTTAATTTGGATCAAGCAAGAAACATAACTTTGCAGTGGAAATGATAAAACAACCTTTAAGTTTTTAAAGGTTGAAAATCATTACAATTTATTATAAATTACATCTAATCTTATTTTGATTGAGAAGGTGACGAGAAAGCAGCGCAATGGAGTAAAAATGATGAGCTGTAGAATCAACTTCTCACTCTTTCATCTCCGCCCATTTTCAGCTTCCTTTACAAATTCACTGGTCTTCATTTTCTGACTTGAACCTGAAAAAGAAAAAAAAATACAAATTTAGCCATAGGTGATTTATAAAGTTCAAAACATATAGAGGTTGATTGGGCTCAATTTCAACTGTATGCATCATCACTAAATTGCTATCACAACAAAAAATAAATAAAAAGAATACAGGTGACAAATAAAACAACCTTACTTGAGCAGGCCCACTAAGATAAGGGCTTAGGCTTAATAATAATAATAATCATAAAATATTAATTAGATTATTGACGTTTTAACAATAAAAATGTACGCCGCCAGGCTCAGTATGCAGTTAGGAATGACGACAGATAGCTAGGCCTAGGTTTACTTCTGGGTTTACCGACGATCACCAGATTTTGCGCGAGTCTGACGCAAAATAAAGGTTCAGTAATGGCCGAATATCTCTAATAGCCACAGTTGCTCGCTCAAGAGACTTACGGCATTTGTAAGTTAAATATCAATCTTTTAATACATCAAAACCGGAATGACGAGCAATTGTGGCTTTTGATAATATATAGTCTAGAAAAGTAAGTAATTTGGCACAATGCCGGTACACATACTTACCAAAAAATGACTTATAATTGCTTGCTTAGTTAAATCTCACTATGGAGTTTGACAGGAAACGCTTCTAAAACATATGTAAAGTGCTTTTAAACCAGTCGTTATGTATTAAATTGCTGTATATTTGTGAAAAATCTAAAAATAGTTTTTTAAAAAAACGACTGGTTTGAAGTCTAAGAGAAATTATCTGACGTTAGTGGTGATATTTTCATCCTTTTCGCTTGACTGTCGGTACCGCGTGTTAGGGCACAAAGAACTAGGACGCAGCAGGGGCAATTAGACAAGAACAATAGCGAACAATATGTACCTAATAGGATTAGCACGCCTTAATATTTCGAGATCATTCCATGTAATTTCACTATTCCCTGGGTATACCAATGTACAGTTAGAGCTAATCAATCTTGGCTCCTCACTCCCATCCCTCTTAAACTATATACATATTTCTATAATAATAACAATAATAGTAACAGTAAATAATAATAATAATAATAATAATAATAATAATAATAATAATAATAATAATTAGACTTACTATGTCTGTTTGAACAACAGAACATAGGCTTTTTCCAATTGGTTTAATGAGAAATGAAGTAAAAATTGCAACAAAAAGAAAAGTCGTTAAAAGGTATAAGGTAAAGGAAAACACGGAAAACCAATATAGTTTTAATGAAGTGGGAAAAAAACAAAACGAAAACCAAGTTTACTGCAACATTATTAGTAAGACTTGAACTATGGTTGCAATGGTATTAGCGAGGTACATTGTGACCCATAACCATTGCACGCTATATGGGCCAACCTTGCATAGGAAAGTGCATTTTCAGTTCATAGCGATTCAATGATTGAAAGCACAAATTGTTCATGCATATCATCACGGTATACAAGGTTTAAATTATACCCATTGATTTTTTTTCAAAAATTTCCCAGATGTTTCATTCAGATCAGTTGATCCGTTTTAGAAATATGTGGTCTGGGACGTTTTCCTTTAAATGGTTCTCAGATCCACACCATACTGCTGATAGTCACAAGACGATTTTAACAAAGACCTTTACAAAGTATTATAGAATGTTTCATTTAGACTCATTGTTATTTTTTAGAGATATTTAGGTCTGGGTACTCAAAAATTAAAAAGACCCCCAAAACTACACACTTCACTGGATCGTCACTAACACATAAAAATTTCTTCCTTGTAACTTGATTAAACTTTCCCGTAAGTTTTATTCACATCAACTGACCGGTTTTTGAAATATCCGGTGTAGACTGTTTGACCTTAAATCACTTTAATTGGTCTTCACACCCCACCATAGATTGACGCTAAATATTAGGAGGCACATCCTTGATTGATTATGGCCTATGCTTCGGCAAAGCACCGGAAGCATGGGAAATTACCAAAGTGGTGGCCAGAAAAAACAGTGCAAAAAGATAGGAAAAATATATGCAAGAAAAAAGAAAAGAAAACAAAAACAATGACTTTTCCTGGTAATGCTGGGAAAAGTCAATAATAATAACAACACCTGGAAGGATTGCTCAAAAGAGGGCAATGCTCATCTGTCTGGGAGCGCTCCAGTACTAACCAAAGAAACAGATGTGACAGAAATATTAAAATAATTATTTGCAAAGCACTTAAAAATTATAAATAAAATATTATTATTACAATTAAAATGATCATCATTAAAATTCTTCTCATTATGATAATTAAGACTGGATTACAATTTTATGGAAACCCAGCTTGGTCCTGTCAATTAAAAAATTTTAAAACAAATTGCCAGATTACGTAAATTAGAAATATAATTTTAAAATTTTACTTTTCTTTGTACAGTATGTATTTCAATTTGTTTTTTCGCGTTGCACCTTTAGGCAATAACGATCAAGAGGAAATAGTTATTAAGAAATTGTAGGTAGCGAAGAAATGGGAATTCCGTACTAAGCAATGCGCATGCGCAGTTACCAAATAACGTCCGTAAATTATCTATAAAAACACAGTGAGCATGCGCTTGGAAATGCTAGACAGCTAGTGAGCTTTTGCATTGAGTAAATGTCAAGCATGCGCAATTACCAAAAAGACGTCTCAGGAACCAAATAGCGGCTGCGAAAATGTCTCAGGAACCAAATAGCGGCTGCGAAGAGGGTATGATTACCAAAAAATCGTGTTAGGAACCAAACAGCGGCTGTGAAGAGGGTATGAAATAGAAACGGGAAAACTATATATGTTAATACTATAAAAATAAGAAACAAAAACAGAAACAAAAACAAAGAGTGCTGCCAACCAAGGATAACCAAAAGTACACAAAAGTGTCACTATCATGTGGCTCTCCAAGGCAACACTCAACACACAGAAAACAACACAAAAGATAAAATATATATCATTTAGAAGAATAAAATATTAATAAAATATATATCATTTAGAAAAATAAAATATTAAATATTAAAAGATTGTAATATAAAATATTATTGCAAGGGATCTCATAATTATCAAGTGACCACGATGCAAAATCAGGATCAAACAGGCACATACAGAATTAATGAGTCTCAACATTTTTGTCGAGAAATATTTTTTCAAGTTTAATGAAATAGTTACTCGAGAAAAGCAAGGAGCATCTAACTTCATCAGGGAGGGAATTAAAAAGTTTGCTAAAATGAATATATGGGGAGAGTTTGAAAGCATCGGTAATATGGGGAAAATTTGTAAGCATCAGTTTATCGTCATCCCTAAGTATAGACTTATGCATTGACAATCCCATAAAAATAACCACAGAAACTGACGACACAACCTAGGGCCTACTACTAGCCAAGTAGTAGAGCCAGGGTATTCCACATTTAATGTCAAAAAATACGGTGCCTTACACTGAAGAGGGTTAGGGTTAGGCTAACTACAGTATTATCGAGACATCGTACGGTAACCATGTTTATCGACCCATAAAAAATAGCCACACACTGGCAGCAGTAGTATAAAGGCCTAGCCAAGCTAGTGGGGGAGGGGAATGAATACAAATAAATAAGCTACAAAAGTCGCAGCGATATTTTTATAGGAAATATTTCTTGTTTATATTTAGGTTGTTTTTTTTTTTCATTTTATTTGTATCTTCTACAAAACGGCCTTGTGAAAAACACCAATATGGTTATACAAGTTATTTTTTCTGTTTTAGAATATAACTGTTAGTACAGTAGAACCTCGTTTTTACTTACCCCAGTTATACGAACCCTCGGTTTTATGTACGCCTCGTATTGACGATGACATCATCAAAAACCCCGAAAATATTACAAAATAATACAAAAGCCCTTTTCAGAGGAACGATAAAGACTATAACAATAAACTATAACAATAAACAAACCATAATGCAACTTATTTTTTTTATTAAACAGCAACATTGATTGAGTCTAATACCAGGTTGTTATAATCTAAACCCACGTGAACTGAGTGAGATAAACAACTACCGATGGTGCTCAAAGTAAGTGCTTTTCTCCTTAGCTTCATGTGGAAAACTCGTCTGGTCGAATTTTCTACACGAAGCTGAGTAGGCATAGTTTCGTACACAAAAGCTAATTGATTGGCTCTCCCAGTGCAGTGCACATGGTTTTAGTTTGTCTCAGCAGGCCCAGACAATACCACTGCCTTGTTGTTTAGAATAGTAATGAAGGAAAATTCCCAAGTTATACCTTTGTAGTATAGTTAATCTTACAATATTTTCATATTCTTTAGTTAAATAAAAGATATAAAGTGATGAATTAATACACTAGACACATGAGCCCCGTTCATATCCAACTATGGCGAGATAATTTTAGTGGATGAGCTAGATGATCTCGCCATAAGTTTGAGTATGACCGTTCAAGTACGGTGAGATGAAGGCCACAACTCGACTAAGCCCGTCGAGTAAATTTATGTCGACTAACTTCTTAATCCAGCCTAAAGCCAGTAAACAATTAAACAGCGGGTGGCCATAGGTCACGAATACACCAATCAAATTAAAGCAAAGTGACCTTCCATGCTCGCTGGTTAGAGCGTTTTTTAGTTACTGTCATAAACAGCATTCAGAATTGACGCAGTCTCCCTGATCTGTGTACTTTAATTTCAATAAGTCTTATTTTGCAAATGATGGCCAAAAAGTCAGTAAAGAAACGGCATCTCTGGATGTATGCGCAGGAATATTTAATAGATATCTGGAGGGAGCCAGAAATCGCCGAAAAAATTTAAGATAAATTGTATCGTCAGAAGGCTGGTGTCCACGAAAGGATAGCAGAGAGAATGCGGGACTTAGGCCACAATAGCATACAGTAACATCGGCAATTGTTGTGACAAAGTTGAAAAATCTAAGAGCAGAAAACAAGGCTGTGAGAAACGTTTTTATTTGTGGGACGGGGCAAGGGGTCGGCCAATGTAATAAGGGATGACCCAAAATCAGCATGCCCACACTACCACGCACTAAACGAAATACTTGGGGTAAAAACCAGTGTAAACCCTCCAGCTGGACTCCTCGGCCAGTCTAATCAACCGCCGAGACCTAGGCCTGGGTCTAGCTTACGCCTATAGTCTCGATCTAGCATAAACTAAACATACCGTACATAAAATCGAGGTTCTACTGTATTATTTATTATCATTTGCAAAGCACAAATAAAACAATATATAAAATTATTTTACAAATTAAAATCATTATAATTATTTTAATTAAAACCAGAACCAGATTTGTTGAAAAGACAAGAAAAAAACCTCACAAGACAAAAACCTTACAAGGTGAAACCACACTGCTCAAATATAAAAATTTGATGGACCAATTAAAATGCCTGCAGCTTTATTCACTCTTGAATATGTATATTTTGTTATGTTGTCATTGTGTTTGTTCATATATGATTTTACGTAGCACACTCTGCTGAGAAGGCCTCTATTATTGCTTCCATTATTATCCCACTTATAACATCAAGTGCCTATCCATACATTTGCAGCTAGTAATTAGCACATACGTTTTCAAACCTACTACCGTATATTTTCGCGTATATAACGAGGCTTTAAATAGCAAATTACGATTAAAAAAAATAGGGGTTGTCTTATACGTGCAACACATACAAATTTTTAATTTAAATCATGTTCGTCTTATGTGTTCATAACACTCAAATTTACTAGCGAAATGAAGCTAATAAATGTTAGTATGAATGAACACAATTTTAAATGCGACAAATAAGATTTTGATGAACACATAAGGCCCATAAAATGTTATGTTATATGAGTATTTGAATATTAGCCCATATTTGGCTCTGTTTTTACCCAGCTACATGCAGTATATTTCAAGACCATAAGAGAAGCAAAAATTAGGAATTCCGACGGTGACACATGGGGTGGTCTTATATGCCCAACATTCAAAAATCATCCAAAAATCTTCTCAAACTCGGGGGACGTCTTGTACGCGGGTATATACGGTACATTTTTGTTTAAAATATTGCAAATGCCATGTATATCTTCTTAAGATTATATTATTATTTAAAAAATATTTTAGCAACAGTTTCTTCTTCTGATATATATTTGGTGATTCTACAAGTGTCACCCCTCACAAATTATGGTACAATCTACTTTACATGAAGAAAATTTGAATACAAAATTCCCATGTAATTTATCTATGTATAAAATTTATGTTAAAGTAGCTAGCATTTTATGCAGGCTGAAAGAAATATGGCAACTACAACTTTAAATGCAAATAATTAATTGATTTTATTGCAAGTATTTTCAACAGGTATGTGTATGCTGTCGCAGAAATATGTTTAGTATCGTAATGACATCAGGCATGTAGTGTTGACCTTTTGGTTTGAACTTCAAAAGTGACCAACAGCACATTATACTGAACATTATGCATCATCAAGGCACATGCTATGACTTAAGCCTACAAAACTCAATGCATCCACAAATGGCAACCACAATTTAAAAAATGTTTTAATTTTTTTTATATAATTTCACAATTTTCCCGTCAATAATTCCATATTTAGAAAATCTTTTTTATTATTATTTTTTTTTATTTAATAGCGAAATGCATACTTCATAAACTACTGAGTTTAAACAAAAAGTATTCTTAACAATGTTTTTTCATTATGAAAACATACGCAGTTACACACTATGTGAAGAAATCTGCATTAAACATAAAAAATGTAACACTGAAATTCTCATTAAAAGAGTCAAATAAGTAGATTTTCATTGAGGTAAAAATCATAACAATTCAGTTTGTCCTATTATACTAAGGAAAACCAACTGAGTACCAGCAAATATATTTTAAAGCTAACAACTTTAAATTTACAGTTATTGTAAGCAATTAAAATATTACATTTTATTGTTTATCCGTTTATGAATAATGTTACTATAAACATTGACTAAGTCATCTAACATTCCTCATGTCTGAAGGTTATAATAAACCTTTTACTGGATTCTACAGTAGTTTTTATATTGCATGGCTGAGATACAATATAACCACGATACTATTGTACAGTTAATATTGACATAATGAGAACTAATCTTGAAATTTAAAGTAAAAACAAAATTAATAAAAAAGAATTATGAAGTAAAAAAAAAATTACATGAATAATAAACTTGACGCTACTGCAACTCGAACCATGGCTACAATGGTACAAGTGAGGGTGATGTGGAAAGCAGTTGTTCTACCTTGCATGGGTTCAAGGTGAAGAATATGCATTTTATATGGTTTTTTTTTAAATCCCAGTGAGATAGACGCATCCAAGTGGGATCCCAGTTTGGTAGGCAAATCCCAGTGGGATAGATGCATGCAAGTGGGATCCCACTGGGATCCCAGTTTAGTAGGCAAATCCCAGTGGGATAGATGCATTCAAGTGAGATCCCACTGGGATCCCAGTTTAGTAGGCAAATCCCAGTGGGATAGATGCATTCAAGTGGGATCCCACTGGGATCCCAGTTTGGTAGGCAAATCCCAGTGGGATAGACGTACAGTGGCAGCTCTAGGATATAATTTATGGGGGCTAAGATGGCCGACTGGTGGGGGGGGGCTAAGTATTTATGGGTGTAACGATAGCCGAAGGCAAAAATTACATGAATAATAAACTTGACGCTACTGCAACTCGAACCATGGCTACAATGGTACAAGTGAGGGTGATGTGGAAAGCAGTTGTTCTACCTTGCATGGGTTCAAGGTGAAGAATATGCATTTTATATGTTTTTTTTTTAAATCCCAGTGAGATAGACGCATCCAAGTGGGATCCCAGTTTGGTAGGCAAATCCCAGTGGGATAGATGCATTCAAGTGAGATCCCACTGGGATCCCAGTTTAGTAGGCAAATCCCAGTGGGATAGATGCATTCAAGTGAGATCCCACTGGGATCCCAGTTTAGTAGGCAAATCCCAGTGGGATAGATGCATTCAAGTGAGATCCCACTGGGATCCCAGTTTAGTAGGCAAATCCCAGTGGGATAGATGCATTCAAGTGAGATCCCACTGGGATCCCAGTTTAGTAGGCAAATCCCAGTGGGATAGATGCATTCAAGTGAGATCCCACTGGGATCCCAGTTTAGTAGGCAAATCCCAGTGGGATAGATGCATTCAAGTGAGATCCCACTGGGATCCCAGTTTAGTAGGCAAATCCCAGTGGGATAGATGCATTCAAGTGAGATCCCACTGGGATCCCAGTTTAGTAGGCAAATCCCAGTGGGATAGATGCATTCAAGTGAGATCCCACTGGGATCCCAGTTTAGTAGGCAAATCCCAGTGGGATAGATGCATTCAAGTGAGATCCCACTGGGATCCCAGTTTAGTAGGCAAATCCCAGTGGGATAGATGCATTCAAGTGAGATCCCACTGGGATCCCAGTTTAGTAGGCAAATCCCAGTGGGATAGATGCATTCAAGTGAGATCCCACTGGGATCCCAGTTTAGTAGGCAAATCCCAGTGGGATAGATGCATTCAAGTGGGATCACACTGGGATCCCAGTTTGGTAGGCAAACCCCAGTGGGATAGACGTACAGTGGCAGCTCTAGGATATAATTTATGGGGGCTAAGATGGCCGACTGGTGGGGGGGGGCTAAGTATTTATGGGTGTAACGATAGCCGAAGGCCGGAGCAGGGGGTGGGTATAAAAGGGGGATGTCACCTCCTCCTAAAACGAGATTTGTTTTTAAAAAATTGGGACTTCTAGACTAGTAGATGCCCGGAAATGGCTGGGATGGAAAAAATAAGCATTTTTTTTTTTTCTTTTCAGTCCGACTGCCCGACGAGCTTTGGCCGATGGGGGGAATTGACCAGACTGATGGGGGGAATTGACCAGACTGATGGGGGGAATTGACCAGACTGATGGGGAAATTGACCAGACTGATGGGGGGGGACTTAAGTTCCCCTGCCCCAGCCACTGTAGATGTATCCAAGTGGGATCCTACTGGGATCCCAGTTTGGTAGGCAAATCCCAGTGGGCTAGACGCATCCAAGTGGCCTGTTAGAAAAAATCCCACTGGGATTTTAATTTTATCCCAACAAAAAATGCCTATCCCAGTGGGATCCTGCTTCGTTTTTACTTAGGCGTAACTAGTTTAAAAAGTTTAGGAAATGAAAATTGTGTTAACATAAATGTTTAATTACTTGTTCATTAAGACTAAAAATATTTAGAAAAACATCATTTTTGACTAGGCACATATCTGTTTTTAGTCTTTGATTGGAACAAGTTTGAAGACTATCACAGCATGAGAAATTACTAAAATCTGAGGGTAGACAAACCCTGTGCAAAAACACAGGGAGATGGGAGAGCCAACAGTATGATGATAGGATATCAAATTCCATTAATTTTAAACCAAAAAAAATAAAATACAGTTATATGATATCATACTAATATGATGATACATGCCTATCTGTACTACAACTATGTCTCCCACTCCACTAAGTTCAAAATGAACAATATAATCCCAACCTAATTGGATTATGCATTCTGGAGGAAAGATGTCAGTTTGTAAGTTCCACATCTAATCTGTTAACATTCCCTGTTACGTATTCTTGAACAAGAAACATTATCTAATTCCTTTCTCACCTCGGCATATTCAACAGAACCTGGAAGATATTGAATGATTGAAATCGTTGTTTATATTTGTATGTGGTAGATATTGAATGATTGAAATCGTTGTTTATATTTTTACCTGGTAGATATTGAATGATTGAAATTGTTGTTTATATTTGTATGTAATTGGATTGGATTGGATTTATTCATTGTAAACACCAAGGACAGCCCACGAAAGTCTAGAAGAAGACTGATTTCCAGTGGGGTCCTTCTGGTGGTAATTGGGCAGTACACCAGAAGACAACCCCCTACTTTTTTCCGAAGAGTGTACTGCGTTCTTTAACGTGCACATGGACCATAAATGCACACGGGACCAACGACTTAAACGTCTCATCCGAAAGACGGTGCACTATTGTAACTTGTATTTCAGCCCTCTAGCTGAAACACAAGGAGAGGCAGCGATGGGAATTGGACCTAGAGATCTTCACGGTTCAGCGCACATACAGTGGCTACCACCAGATTAGCCGACTGGGCTATGCTGCTCTCTCAAAAAAATTTCCGTAATAAACTATTTTTGTTTATGGTATCAGTCATCCAACTTTCATTAGTACCATAATATAAATTTGAAAGTAATACCGTATCGTACCAAACTTTACTGTTGAAAGTGAAAAACAAAAAGTGTCTTAACCAGAATAGAAATGAGATTGACCACTTATGATTTGAACCTCCTGCCCCTTAGGTTTAGTACTGTTACCTTTAACAGATGTATCAATTACTTCTGTGTAAATGGCATCACTCAAAATCCAATAAAAAATCTCTGACTTATTTTTAACTATGCATCATTAAATAAATTAATTTAAAATATGCAAATTACGTACAATTTCTGACACCATAATGCCTACCATCACATGTGGTATCACTTGAAATCAAAGCAAGCATAATTAGCGCACTCAATATGTTGCACAAACTTTACCCAAACGATTTAATATGGCTATTTCAACCGTTTACGACACGATAACTTCTGTAAGTGAATACTAAAATTAACACGGTTGCTAGACTTCTGTTGGCAATCAATCAATTATGAGGCTAAAATGTGATTGAAATAAACAGAGATATTGAGTGGATAAATTTGAATGTCAGTCCAACAACACTTGACAATAGATTGAGTTAATTAATGCTAACCAGGTATGTAGGCCATTTGTGTAGAGTGGTAATGTATATTTCAAATCAATGGCTAAGGTTTTAGAAATGAATTAAGATTATTGATTCATAAAGAAAAAGCCAATGAACTTACAATTTCTTGGTGAGGAACCCTGGTCCACTGAATTATAAAAAATTAAATTTTATTGTTAATATTCTAAATAAATATCTTAGTATTATATAATTGTAATTAAAACCAAATACTTTATTAATTTTGAATATGAAAAACTATGTTTTTACAGTGAAATGGGTTTTAAGAGTTCTTGCAGATGAGTGTAGAAATGAGTTGATAATGAATGATTGTGTTTTTATCTGGGTGATGGTGATGTTTTTTCAATTTTTTATTTTAAATAGGCCTATGTTTACCTATTTTATATCTTTTACTATATATTCTAAACCTTGCCAGATCACTATCTGTCAATATTCACTCAAACAGATGGAGAACATGGGTTTCAATCTTTAAAAATAACATGTAATAATTATTGCTTCCACATAAGTCTTGTATAAAATAAGTACCAGTATTTCATAAATAGAAAAGTATGCGTTATAAATATATAGCCAAATATTATATGTTTATTATTTGTTTACAATATTTTATGTTTATAATCTTAATGTATAACATTTCTACTTTATA
>NW_022748202.1:329865-346076 GCF_011630105.1 Anneissia japonica | reverse complement strand
GCTCAGATAGGAATGTGTTCTAATAATCGTATCAAGCATAGCTCATCAACAGAAAGTTTATTTCAGTTGTTTGGAAAAATGTTTTCAGCGTGATTTGAACTGGCAAACTCCCACTGCCAAGGTGGAGCTACATCTAACTATGTGTGTGTATGGAAAGAGTATATGTATACATTTCCAATGGAGAGTTTCTCCATGTCTCTACAGCCAATATTGAGTAGTTAAACCTACTTAATCATATGCGACACGCGATCATAATATTAGTTACGTGTACATACTGGTAAGGCTCACTCTGAAATGTTTTACATAATTCACTTTAAAATTGCGTTTTAACGCATAACCTCAGCTGAAAATCTACAAGGTAATGCATAGTGAGCCAGAGGCCGACCAGTTTACTTAATCCATTATACTCACTTGTTTTGACATTTTGATTTGAAAACAGTGATATTTTGCCATGTTTGATAGCCTAACACGGTGGTAATGAATGGTTATCAATGACATTTGGAAAATAATCTCTTAAGTAGTGAAACTGTAAGTGAAAACCAAGGGCTACACAAATGGCAAAATCTACTATTCTACTATAGTCTTGTATATTTAGCTTAATGCTACTGAACTGATATTTTAGATCTGAAAAATGAATGAGATGGGAAAAAATACCAAAATGTATATAATATACATTACATATTTCTCATTTTAAAATCAGTTGAAAAGTTTGCTGAATCATTCATATTGAATAAATTAAATTAATGTTGATATATTTTTTTTAAAATGATAGTGGATAATTTCCTGATGTACTAATTACATTCACTTTCTATCATGTTTGTTATATATTACTATATTATGTATATGTCAATAGAGAAATATTTTCTCTATGTATTAAATTTACTAGTAATACCTTTGCTAGAGGTAGAAGCATGGTAGAACAACCCGTATCTCATTGGGCCATTGTGCTAAATTGTGTATGGGCATGGTCCGCGACTACCTAGCGCATGTTCACATCACACCACAATAGGGGCTGAAATGAACTACAGCATCGGGGGAAACCCCTGCTCTTCTGAATGATGCAATGGATTCTTTAATGTGCACACATGCCAGATGTGTACACTGGCAGTTCATTTTAAGTCCTATCCAAGAAGATTTGGTTCTAACAATTGAACCATGGGTGAGGAACGGCTCGAACCAGAGCCGATGTTAAGGTCATTAGCAGCGCCCCTGCCTCCTGCCTTACTGCTTGGCCACTTGCTATTGACAACCCTGGGATAATGCCTGGGACAATATAATGAGACTTGCATTTTATAATAAAAAAATTAAACAATATTTGAAGAAATCATAGGCCTACTGTCTGTGTTAGTTACCAGACACTTACCTTGACTATGACCATAGAATACAGTATTTAGTTGAAAATATTAAATATACGCACAAAATATTGATTGTGTTGCAATTAACGTTAATATACTATCAGACAGATAAAAATACCATTTTAAATTGTTTATTCCAAAATCGATATGAGGCATTATTGATAAATAATTTATTACTAATTCACTTGAATGATTAACATAATCGTATTTAATTCTGATTTTTATATATTTTTCATATTTTCCCACTGAAATATTACCTAAAATAAAAACACTTACAAAGTGGGGAAGCCTTTTCGAGCTAACATCGGATTGTAAGCCTGGCTTGGCACATCACACTAACAGGCATATACATGAACATAAGCCTAGCCTACAATTTAATTAGTATCATCTTACTACCAGAAGCCTTGATTTTGAAGTCAAAATCAATAAAACAATTAACATCACTGCACTCAACATCCTAACATTCAGGCCTAGAATACGCTCACTTGACCAGACGTAGAATATGCTCACGTTCACATTCTTGACCTCTACCCACTGCAATGACCAGCAAATTTGACGTTAAAAACACTTCCACTACAGATTCACTTAATCAAACAGAGAACTGCACATTTTTAATGATCATCTTAACACTAGGACTATCACAAACAGCCATTTTTGTTCTCAAACGTATATGTGAATTATCTAAAAATTGTTTTAGTTGTAGAGCTCTGTTATATTTAAATACTGTAGTATTCCTAATATTGTAAACAATATTTCAATTCAGTATTCCTAATGTTAATCATTATATTCACACTTTTTACTATTTAAAAATTAAATTTAAAGAATTTCTATTTACTTTACATTTTATCCATTACACCTTGTTTCATGAACTCGCCGCCTGCCAATATTGCTTATTTCAAATAATTGAACCTGTTGCCAAAAAAAAATTTGAAATTTCAGAAAAATATAAGTTTTTCTTTATTTTTATTATGCCCGCTGTTGCCTTAAAATTTCCAAAAATAAGAAAAATATATTTCCTCCTAATTATATAAATTTAAAGCATTTTAAATTTTATTTCTATTTTTTTCTTCGCCCTCCTCTGATGATCAGTAAAAAAAGTTCGCGAAACTAGGTAAAAAAGTCTAGCCTTGTCAATCATGTAAATCATTTTATTTAAAATTTCTATTCTTTTTATCCGTTTCATATTTTTATCAAAGGTAAAAGAAAGTCTCGCTATGTCAATCATGTAAATCATCTTATTTAAAATTTCTTTTTTTTATGCTTTCTTTTTATTGTATTTCCAAGTATGTGAGTGCGCCAAATGATCAGCTTTGCTGGATGGGCCGCCTTCTATAACTATGGTTTTAAGTAAATTAATTAACTAATTAATTAAGTTATCAAGTTCTTTAGAAGGACAATTCGATATTTAATATTCAAGTTTTATTTACGATTTTTAAGACAGTTTCTTTAATGTCAGTTGAAATTTACTGAAATGTGCCAAAAGACAGCTTTAATTCACTCAAGCCTTAATATCGGTGGCCATGCATACGAAATACCCATAATAGTATACGACAGAGCGCAAGACTGTGCGGTACATACATTTTCAGAATGCAATGCAATGAAGCAATCGTAGTTTTTTGCTTGTTTTAAACCTGTTAAAGGCGACCAACAGTAAAGTTACCGTTTCATCTAATAAAATATCTCAAATTACACGTGCCATAGTCACATACTATTAAATATACTCATTTTAATTATCATTATTATTATATTTATGTTTATATTTTTATTACTCAAAATAAAATTTAATATAAATTAGGATTATGATTTCATGGGAAAAATATTAATTTCTCAAAAATATCAACATAAAAATTATTTGTAAGAAAACACAGTGATTGAATGAAAAACAGATATAAATAACAATTATTTTTTTATGACAGACAAAATGGAACCAACTTTTTTAGTACATCAAAATTCTCATGTTTAGAACAGGTGGATAATTATATCAATAAAGATTGATACTAAAAAGAAGTAATGATTAATAACAGTAAAAATATGATAACAATATTCAAATATAAAATATAAATATAATGATAACCATGATAATAAAAAATAATAAAGTAAATTGTGACATCATCATTTTACCTTCAACAACAAATAACCAAAAATAAAAAAGATACTAATAATAACAATAATAAAACCAACTCTTTTAATAATAAAATATATTACTATTATCATTGTACTAATATAAATAAATGAGATGATATAAATAATAGTAACAATAATAGTAAAATTATAATATTTAATGCAAATATTATTCTGAAAACATAAATAATGATATATCACAAAAAAGTCTGAGTTCAATTACCAAGTCGCTGTCTAGAAAATGTTCATAAAAATGAGAAAACTAAGCTAAGTCTGAAAAGCATACTCGATGCATAATTCCGATTAGAATAAATGTGGCGTTCAATGTTGCATATTCCTCATGACATACTTCAACGGCAAATAATGTTTTGCATCGCACGCAAGAGATACAGCTAATATGCACATTAGGCTGATGCAATAGAGCACACCTTGATAAACCGTGGATATGGAAGAGTATCAGGCAAGCATAGTATTACGTTATTATAATCGCATTTCATGATTAGAAATTTTGGCATCCCTCCCCACAATTGGATATTTTGACATTGAATGCAAAGAACATTACACTTATTTCGTAATAATAATAATGTTTATAATAACATCATCAATTATTGCCATATGTAATAAAAATATGTTATATTCCCTAGAAAAATTATTGTTACTATCACTACTATTTTCATAATGATAATGATATCTCTAATTATCGACTAAAATTATTTTAATGTCAAAAACAATAACACCATATCATAATAATTCATAATGCATTTATGAAGGCGCAGTTAACTCAAATTTTACATCAAAATTATTACCTTATACTTCATATTAATAAAATAGCATAGGACAATTACCTACAAAGGTATTTTTCAAACCTTTATACAATAAAATTATACTGGATCAATAATAATTTTACTAATGTTATCAATATTATCAGTATATACCTGTATATACCGTATCATGTATGGGTATTTCTGTATAGCATTTATACTTTTACTAATCTTGTTTATACTTTTTTATTTATTACTGTACATGTTTTTAAACTTTGTAAAATTGCCAGTGCAAATTAATTTTTGATTTTCCGGACAAAAAATTTATCTTGTAACAAAAATTAAAATTTCAATTATTTATTTATTGTTGCACATACAGTGTTCACAACAAACTGTCCCTATATGAATGATATAGGTCTATGATGTACGATGTATGATGTAATACAGCATTTTCCTTTGTTTATTTTTTTACTTAAATATATACTTTTTGCAGTGGCATATCAATGGGGAAGGGGGAGCGGGGGTGCACACCCCCAAAAATTAAAAATAAAACATAAAATAAGAACAATTGCATTTTACCTTTCATAAACATTTTAACCTTTTTACAGAAGGCAGTAATTGTTTGGTTTTGCTACCTGCTCATCTTGTAAAAGAGTCTGCAATACATTTGTTAGGCCTCTTTTCAATATCATGTTGTCTCTTTTATTTTATATTATACTGAACTTGAACTGTGTATAACCTTTAAGAATGTGCACATAAATTTATAAGGCAAAAAAATGCTTCTGTTGATAAAAAACACTGACATATTATATTATTCATGGTTGGTTGGTAATTTATTTTTAACGACTGCAACACGCCTAATTCTAGGCCTAATATTTCTTGTCCTTTCTCTTCCTCTTCCTCATCTGTTTCTCCATCATCTCTTTTGTTTTTATTATTTCTTTCCTCTTTTCCTGCACCTTCATAATCACTTTTCTTATGTTCATCATCTTCCTTTTTTCATATTCATTATTATACTTACCCTCATCACATTTTATTTCTTCTAATACTATTATTATTATAATCTCATTCATTTTTATTATCCCCCTTCTTCCCCCCCCCCCTACACTTTCTTCTACATCATAATATTTGTTTAAACCAGCTCTTTTTGGGCCATACTAAGCCATAACAAATTCTCCCCATGAACCCTACCAAGAATTTATATTCCATGACACTGACCAAGACTCTAGTCGGCCCTTTGGTCCAAACCCTGCTGTCGGACATGTCCGACCCCGTCAGAAAATCTCTGGATCTACCACTGCTTTTATCACCACATCTTTTTTCACCATCTCTTTTATCACCATCTATTTTTTCACCATCTCTTTTATCACCACCAATTTTTTTACCATTTTCTTCCTTATGTTCTTTTTTATTATCCTTTTCTGCATCATCTATTCTTGGTTTACTTTTGTGTTGTTCTTCATTCTGCATTTCAATGTTACATTGTTTCTTTTCTCATATTTATTACCCTTTTAATTCGACTGCTCTTCTCATTTATCTCCATTAGTGTCTTCTCTCATCTTCATTCTTCTTCATATCATTTTTAAACATCATTTTGTTCATTCTAAATGCCCCCTCCTCATTCATCTCCTTCACCACTGTCTCTCTTATTCTCATTTCTTATCGTTTTTCATATTATTTTCGCAACAATTCTCCTTCACTTTATCAGCTTTATCTTTTTCAATTCTATATCACATACTTCATTTATCTACATCATTACATTCTCTCCAATTCCCATTTCATCCCCTTTCTCAACTTCAGCTTTTTAAATCTCCTGTTGTTTGCATTTATCTACACCATTATCTTCTCTTATCTTTTTTAGAACAGAAATAAGCTGCATTTAAATGCATGTAATTTAAGACCAAACATTCATATACAGCTATGACAGCTATGAATTACGATCCTTATCGACGCAGACACTGTATTCCTTTACATTATTTCACGATATTACCTATAACAAGTGGATATTTTACCTCAGCTGTCTACTACAATGCAATTTATGCGCATATTATAGCGAGCAAACAAGAGGAATGAAACATTTCGGATCAGTTTAAAATAAAAGACAGACGCAGATATGACAATGAAAGTGTGATATAAACACTAGTGAAAATTAATAATGAATTGGATGTGTAACACTAACATTCATTACAATTTCACAATTTAAAATCACTAGTAAACAAATTTTTAAATTCTCTCATTTCAAGATGGCAATGAAGGGTGTGGCAGTATGAGGGCTCACTCCATCCTTTTGAAAATATGTAACTCTTTCAAATATAAAATGCACACATTTTTGTAGTAATTCCTGTGTGACTAGGCAAGGACTGGGTGGGAAATAGAATGTGAGATAGGGTGGGGTTTGAGAAGAGGACTAGGCTGGGGAGCTTGTCTTATAGAGTACAACAATTTGTCGTCACAACACCAGATGGCGCCCTTTGTTGTCAACCAGTTGTTGGTTACCGCTGGTAAAGTGGTCATTACACCTGAATGAGTTCATAATCTTAATGGTTTAGAGTAGGCTTTCTGGAATAGGCATTTTAAAACCTAATAACTTACCATCAAAATGTACTAAAAATACATCGCATTACATTAGTTATCAAACACATATTTAATCATCAATTAAAATTTACAAAGAAAAATTATGATCTTAATAATTACGTTAGAAATTGGGATCAATGGTTTGTCAGTGAAGACAATGGATCCGACTTCATTCTGAGTAGCTGATAGAGTATTATCATGTGGTATTGACATAACAGCGTAGTACTCTAGAGCAAACAATTGTTCTCTCACAGGATTCCTGCATATGATGCATAGAATGCCTATCGACACTTTTAGAAAAAATGTAAAATTATTTGTCAGCTCAATAACCCAGTCATGATTGATGGGCTTCGGGAGCGTAAGTGGATGAGGAGTGGCCGCTACAAGCCCTCGGAAAAGTCCGGAAAAATCCTCGGAAGCTATGACAAGTTAAGGACATGAATGGCATATATTAATAGTAAACATGCTGCAGCACTCATTGGCAATTTTTCTATTTTTATTTTTCAGCCAATAACAATGACACACGGCAATGTATTTACGCTAAAACAAAATAAGCTCTTCGTAACCTATAATAGCAATACAACACTAACACATACTTTTGCAATCAAAATGATATTCCTAGGTTTACCCAGTGGCAGCACCAGCCTCTGAAAATTAGGGGGAGGGGGAGCAAGTGAGGGCCAAGTTCCCCGACGAGAGCAAAGTGGAAGTGGTCGGGGTTTCGGAGGGTTATCTAAATAGAACTTTGTTATTTGTTATTTAATCGATTTTATAGATACTGTAGATAGTCTACTAATATCTATAAAATACTTATAATTTTTTTTTCTCCCCAACGAATTGTGGTTTTCCTTCTTTTTTGGGGAAGAACTGGGGGGAAGGTAAGCCAATTTTTTGGGGGGAAAATTCCCCTTTGCCCCGCCACTTGGCCTACCATATATTCTTGTACAATATTCAATCATTATCATGAATAAAATGATTGTTCGTTTCAATAAACAATTATTTTCGTTTTTATTTAAAATGCAAACAAAAATAACACAGTTGTAGATACGAGAAAAAGACCATTATAGAATATGAGACTCGCTCCACTTTGTATTTATTGAAGTAAACTAGGGTTTGCCTTTGAACTCTTAACCAATCTCTGCGATTCCTCATGCGAGTGGCGTGGTAGTGACGTCAGTAGAATACAAACATTCAAGAAAATTGTAATTAAAAACCTATTAACAAATGTCAAAACCTCTGTAATTGAACTGCTCGAGGAAATAACGTTACAAATTCACCATGTTCAGCGAATGTTGCAAAGCCATTGTAAGTATTGTTTAATAAAGGCTTAAAACAGTTTTTAAAAATAATCTAAAAATTAAAACAAAAATGTTAAACCTTGTTTCTTTAAATATTTCTTGGTAAAATGGCTAAGCAGAGTTTTGGAACATTTTGAGCTTCTTAAATACGTTCACTGCCAGCGACAAGTGTACTCATCCCTCCAGGTGCTGCTGAGGGCGATAGGGATGACTATACTCATCAAAACCTGGTTACATTTAAGAGTTTATTACTTTATTGTTACACATTGTAGAACCACAGACTTAGGGCTGGTAGTTCGGGGAAGATACACCTAGACAATGCTTTTATTGTGTAATGTTGCCAGCAGTACACAAGATTTCATGTGTGGAGGCACTATCTGAACATATACTGTACTGTACCAAGCCATACAAAAACTAGATGAGAAAACTCACACTTGGCAGAGGCAATAAAAAGTACTGTCCCACTGCCAGCCATGAGTTTACTCATCCCCTAACATTTTACCGCCAATTATTAGACACACCATTTTGATGATGTGACTTGATAAAATTTCGAAAAAGTATGTTTGTAGGTGGGACAAACAAGGTCTGGAAGTCAACATGTTAAACAGCAGATTTATGGTATGTTTATAGGTTAAGATAAACCATTGATGCGAGATCTTATTTAACAAACTTCCTTAATACACACTGTATTTTGCTTAGGGTGGCAATACCCATGGCCAGCAATCTGAATTTGTAGATGGTTTGGTTTTGCATGCACATGGAAGTGGAGAGGAACCAGCTGATTTTCTAGGAGCTTTTGCCCCTTAATTTACTGATTCACTAATATATCTAGCCTAGGCGCTGTGAGCACTGTCAAATGCTAAGCTAATTCATTTCAGTATATTATATGGATAGTGCTAAATAAATGACAAAAAAATATTCTGTTGTAAAAAGCCAGCATATTTTTCAACCTACTACTTATAAGAAAAATTTCCACTTTGATATTTAAATAAAATAATTTAGAGCAAACGCAATTCATCAACGATAAAACCCTGATTTTGTATAACCGCTTTGAAATTAATCAAAAACTTTAATCATCAACATTTCAAGGGTTAAGTTTTCATTACTATACGTGCACAGAATGCATATTACGAGCTACAGTTGTCTGTAAAGGGCAAAGTTGAGGTTTTCTTTTTGACAACAAATACTGAGAAATTGAATGTAAAACAGGGTAAGATCTCCTACTTCATATTAATAATCAATTTATAGCATCAGCAGTGTAGAAAGTTAACTCAAATATTACCAATAAGTACTCTAATGAATATTTTCCAATTTCCGGTCTGTCTTAAGGTACTGAAACTGAAATAGATAATAAGAGTTACTAAAACCGCATTAAAGTACAACATTGACATAGAAAATATTTAAAGTGAGCTGACTATTAGTCAGTCATGTTTTTTTTTTTTTTTTTTTTTTTTTTTTTAGTCATTTTTTTTTTTTTTTTTTTTTTTTTTTTTTCATTCTTCTTTGCAGGTTTTTGTGTGTACTGCCCTCTGGGCAGTAGAAACTTTGAGCCCAGTTTGTCAATCCAGAAGTTAACTGTGAAGTTGAAGCTACATACTGTTTGGGAGAATTTGCTCTGCAATGTCAAATGTAAGTTCTACTGTATGCTTTATACTGTAGGTAGGCCTAGATTTTTTATTTCACTAAATTTGGCAATTCTAGGCCTAGGTAAAAGCTACTGATTTTAATGTGTTACTAATAAGTAATATCATTATTACGGTAGATAAAAATTTGTTCAGGCATTTCATTTTGGGTCTGTTTTTTTACATCACGTTTCAGTTTACATTACTTTAGTATAAATTAGTCTATAGTACGCTGGTGTCATTGGCACGCCGGTCAGAGGTCATAAACAGAGACTAGTAGGCTAGGGCCTACTAATTATGAGGGGTGGCACCAGGATTTGCCTGACGGGAGTCCAATTCTGACAAGAGCAAAGTGCGCATGTTTAGTCGTCACCTAAAATCTTTTGAAATTGGTCTTTGTGGCGAAGCCCCAAACATTTTGGATGAGTTGAAAGTAGTAAAAATAAAAGCAGTAGAAACATGCTCCAGCTGGGAGCCTGTTTTAAAATTTTTGTTGTGTTTTGTTATTATGTGGTTAATCATTTGGTTAGCAATTATAGTTGTATATGATTTGTATATCCGTCTATCATGATCAGATTAATGATCAATAATGGCAAGCGTTGTTATGCATCTGTTGTCTCCAGCGAAGTAATTAATAGACAAAAAAATAAATATATTAAACATAATAAAAACATGGATAGGGATGAGAGAAATTACCAACTTTCCAACATAAAAATTCCGAAGTCCTAAAACAGCAGGTAGAGGGCGACACAATATTGCACAATGGAGTGAACAGAACAACATGATCCTAAACACCGACAAATGCAAAGTCATGTGTATAACAAGGCGCAATATCCCATATCCCAGTTACCTTGTTGAGAATTCACCTTAGATTATGTACAGTATCCTCACACAAATATCTTGGCGTTACTTTTCCTTCCATCTAAAATGGCCCTCTCATATCGGAAATATTGTTTCAAAAGCCTTTCAAACCCTTTATTTTATTAAACGTACTTGTAAAATCGTCACCCCCCTCTCGTTAGTTTTATTCAATTCCCTTGTTAAGCCTATACTTGAATACTCGTCTGTCGTCTGGAACTCCATCTTCAAATCAACATTACACAAATTGAATCCGTTCAAAGAAATTTTACTCGATTCCTCTTGAATTCTGCTCACTATCCAAACAATACTGCATATATCAACTATGAAGACTGACTTGCCCGACTTAATCTTGCCTCCTTAGAATACAGAAGAATATTGCTTAGTCTCATTTTCATGTATAAAATAATTAATAACAAAATCCAATAGGACTCCCATAATTATATTTCATTTAATACCCTTAAACTGCACCCAATGCTCTATCTTCGTCATGCCCGATGTAATGCACTTCACAACTCTTTTTTTCACTGTATACCAATCACCTGGAACAGTCTCCCTATTTCAATATGTCTGACTCCTACAATCCAGTCTTTTAGAATATCATTAATACAACACCTTCATGGCAGTCCTGCCTACAAATCATGTTTTAATAATTAACTGAATTCACTTCAATGAAATATCTTGATCTCCATTCATCATTATTGTTATTACCAATATTATTACTTTTTATTATTTATTTATTACTATTATCTGTATAATTATTTTTATTATTATTATTATTATTATTTATATTATTCTTATTGTTATTATTATTATTATTATTATTATTATTATTATTATTATTATTACTGTATGTCTTTGCCTTTATCTTTGTTTCTCTGGTAGGCATCCTGTACAGGGACATGTTCCCTTTTTTGCCTACCAGACTCATTACGTTTTGAGTGAAATAAAATTATGAAATTATGAAAAAGATTAAAAGCATATTAAAAAAACACTGTAATTTATATAATTCACATTAATTCATGTTTAGATAAATGAAATATGCAAATTTAATAATGTAAAATTTAAATAGGATGATAAGAACTCTAAAACTAGACAAGTACAGTATTGTACTCAAACCTGTTCTTTGAACGGTAGAATAAAAGACATTTTTAATGCTTTTTGTAATTACTGGTTCCCCTGGTTGCACATTACTATGTGTAACCGTGGCAACAGAGTGCATGGCGCTTCTAATGAGAATTGAGTAGCGGTAGAATAACTATAAGAAATTAACCTTGAGACACTCTCAGTAATGTAATTGGTAATGAAATAACGATACAAACAACGCGAGAAATATTCTCTGTGGATGAATGAAATCGGCAGTTAATGTAACTATGGCAATAAATTTCAGAAAAAATTACGATTCACAGAGGGCTGCTTTTACGTCAAAGAAGTTGACTAACAAGTACATACTACTTTTCTTGAAAAAGAAATTTATAAAGCTGTGTAATTTATGTAGTCGTTACCACACCTTTTAATAGTTATGCACATGTAATTCTGGCCATGCCATGCTATTTCTAGTGGGATGTGTAGCGATACAGTTTCAAATCAACACAGCAAAACAAAATGAAATTTTTTATTTTAACAGCCAACGAATTGTCGATTGGGATTGCTTGTATAATTAAACATTTCTCTGAAATAACTTGTAAAGAACTGAATGACACTGCAGGGGCAGATCCAACATGGTAAGAAAAAGGGGGGGGGGGCTTAAATTTGTGAACTGAGTGAGAGTCCGAGTAAAGAGCTCCTGGTTGGGATGCAAGAGGTAAAACCCCTTAAACCTCTACCAACTTCATTAATTAGAGTTTGTATTTGATTGATTTTTATTACTTAGAATAGTAATTTTCTGATAACCTTAATTCAAACATTCTTTTTTATTACAAAATAGAGTGAGCATACAACCCTTACACTGCCTCCCCTTTTTAAATACATTACTAACACATATACACAAAGTTAGAATGAGGAATACATGGATAGACACATGCATTGCTAGTTCCGTGATATGGTAATTTTGGTACAGCAACAGTGGAGAAAGTTTAGGTGTGCTGTGAAAGCACCTAATACAGTAAATTTTAATTATTTTTTAGACAATAAATATATTTTTATAAACAATATATTAATCATACTGACAACATACCACGTACTGTAGGCCTATTATGAGCAGTAACTGATGGCGAAGGTGCTTTCTGTTTTCTTCTTTATGTGATGTCTAAACAATGTTTGATGACGTCTATAAAATATAAATGAATGATTAACATTATTTATTAAAAATTAAAATATAGTAAATACTTCGCAAACTAGTAGCAGCACTCTTGAACTACCATTTACACGAAAATCGCACTGTGCTCTAAAAAGACGACAGGAAAAAGGCCACTCAATCATGCCAGAGAGGGTGCAGTACTTGTTACTGATGGTGAACAGTTTTCTGTCCATTCGCGATTCCTGCTCTGTGGCATGTCCCAATGGTAGCTTAGCACAGGGCTTAGCACTCAGCCTAGCTAAAATCCTGTGAGGGAAATTGTAACACTTTGACACACAACGGATCACATGCTTTTAACTACTAATTTCTCACCCATATTTCCCAGACCTGTGCTACCAAGTCCTAAAAAATATACCCTGTAAATGCAACACCTAATATTTTATTTAAGAGTGAGGGCCCCTTCCCCACGGGGATGCAAACTCCGAGCTACTGGGCTGGAGCCTTCAAATATTAAGTTGGTTATTAATAATAACAAAAAGACAAAAAAAATTTTAAAAATCATCATTCATTTTTTCAGTGATACAGAACAGCCAAGTGCTTATGCTACATATGAATGGTGTTGTACACCCATAAATATGTATTATTTCATTTACTTGTTCTTCTCAAGGTTACTGTATAGTTCATTCAGTGTCCCAAATTTGCTTTTAACTGGATTTAGGAGCCAGGCCAAAAGGTACAGATAAATGCCCATATAATTTGAAAAATTAATAGTTTTATAAAATGCCCATATAATTTGAAAAATTATTAGTTCTATAAAATGACCTTTAACAAGAATGATATAAAAATGCCAAAACCTAACACTGAATAATGTAACATAATTTATTCAGATCTTGCTATACCGTAATAATGCTAAATCAAACCAATGGTTGTATATAAAACCAAACATGTATAAGATCAGTGCATACAGTAATAATATATAAACTGGTAAACTGTACTTGGCATGTTATCGATATAGTATTATACGGTATTAAAGCTAAGGACTGCGGTCAACATGAGAAGGGCAGTTAATTAGTGTCCATATATTAATTACTCAAGGTGGTATGCTTAGCAACTTTCAGACACGACATAGCTAATTTGTACAACTGAATACACAATACAACTCAATACACATAACACTTCAAACATGCAAATTTCACCTTTCAATGAAATTAAAGTTACATTTGATATTACAAAGTCAAAATCTATAATATTAAAAATGAATTGGATTATTTAAATGCAGCAAAGAGGAAAAAAGCCACAAGATGTATACAATATCATAATGATGTTGATAAAGGTGATAGTGTTTCGAAAGATAATGATGATGATGGTGTTGTCAAAGATGATAATGTTAAGAAAGATTAAAAGATGATGACGACATTGATAAAAATGATGATACTATGGTTATGATAACAAAGATAATTTTTATATTCATATTGATAAAAAGAATAATCAAGATGAAGAAGTCCATAATCTTCTGAAAATGTCAATAGAATATTGCATACTGCATCTCAATGCGTACTAAATAAGAATATGAATTTCGTTTTTGACGGATTATCTAAAATAATCTACTATTTCTAGACCTCACTTGATTGTCTTCTGTATTTCTCAGGGATTCCCATGTACCTAAATTTAATGTTTGAGAACTTGATGAATCTCTGGAAAAGTAGTCAGTGTTTGCAAGATAAAGCTACGAATCAAAATTTGCAATTACTGATAATGAATCGGATCAGGTTTGCGAAGAGATATACGCTCGCTGATTTCTTTCAGTTTCAATAATTTTGATCATAAATGCCTTGTTTATGCGGCATACAATGTAATATGTTTCATTCGATATTAGAATATTTTTTAATGTTGTTGAGAGCAATGCATAGTGAAGCTGACTGATGATACTATATGTCCAGTGTTGATTGGATTGGATTTATTCAGTGTAAATACCAAGGATAACTCACGAATGTCTAGAAGACTTATTTCCAGTAGGGTCCTTCTGGTGGTGATTGGACAGTACACCGGGAGACAATCCCCTACTCTTTTCCGAAGAGTGTACTGCATTTTTTAACATGCACATGGACCATAAATGCACACGAGACCAACAGCTTAAACGCCTCTTCCGAAAGACGGTGCGCTATTATAACTTGTATTTCAGCCCTTTAGCTGAAATACAAGGAGAGGCAGCAATGGGAAGTGAACCTAGAGATCTTCCCGGTTCAGTGCACATGCAGTGGCTACCACCAGATTAGCTGACTGAGCTAAGCTGCTCATAATTGATTAAAGATGATGATGATAATGATGATAATGATGATGTTTACAGATGATGTCCAATGTAGTTCTATGATGATGTTGATAAAGATAATTCATGATGATGATGATGATTATAATTTCAATCCCTGATAATGGCGTCCCATAGAAAATATGGACAGTCGCACAAATAATTTTTTTTTTTAAACTAGCAACAGTCTTTGGTTTCTGCATAAAAGCTTACAGTACTATTTGCCTCCTTACACTAAGTTAATGGACAATTATTTCTACATTCTATACATTATAAATTCTGATGTTAAATGGTGACCTGTACAGTACAGTACATCCTTATATGTGTCAAAGATCCAAGATGAAACTGCCTAGAATTTCTGTTTTCTAAATACAATGATTTTGTGCTCTAGAATTGATGAGTTTCGCGAACTTCCGCCACCCCTCCCTGCCTGGAAGTCCCTTGAAACCTTATTACCAATTATTTTCCCAGCTCACCCATAACGACCCCAAAAAAAATGAATAAATAAAATAAATAAATAAATGAATTTATTTAGTTTGTGAAACACAAGGAATAAAAAAAAGTCTCACCTTACAAACTATAAATGATAAAATAATTTTGTTGCAAAATGCTTTATGGTCGCCACGGGGCACAAGGAGAATGATTTGAAATGAAATTGGTAGCTCTGAATTACACGCAACACTAGGAATACTCCCCCAAGGAGAAGAAGTTTCAAATTGTGCTTGAATTCATTCTGTATCCAATGACAGGAAAAAACTGACTTGAGCAGTTCTTCTTGAAATTAAATATCGCTATATAATAAATCTTACAAAATGAAAAAAAAATCAATAAATAAAGGGTACTGCTGTGTTTTGTCACAAGAGGTAATTCAATTATAAACTGTTTAACAAAAAACACTGTAGTATATATTAATTGATATTTAGAGATGTAAACATTGGGATAATTCTGTGTGAACACAGCCTTTGGAGTGGTTGGACAAACCAATTCAGACTATTAATCTCTGTCCACACTATCAAATTTTCTTTGAGAAAAGACTGTTGTATGCCCATATATAGTCATGATGTGCCTATATATAGTC